>NW_015092359.1:93004-196820 GCF_001431845.1 Calidris pugnax | reverse complement strand
CCGCCGCCCGCCGCACCCGCCGCGCCGCGCACCGGATGATGCCCCCGCGGGGGGCGGCGGGCTCCTGCCGCCGGCGGCGCCTGGCGCCCCTCAACGAGGACAACGGGCGGTTCCTGCTGCTGGCCGCCCTCATCGCGGCGTACCTGAGCGCCGGCGCCACCGTCTTCTCGGCCCTCGAGAGCCCGTCGGAGGCGGCGGCGCAGCTCCGTTGGAACCGGACCCTCCACAACTTCAGCCGCATCTTCAACATCAGCCTGCCGGAGCTGCGCGCCTTCCTGCGGAGCTACGAGGCGGCCATGGCCGCCGGCATCCGCGTCGACGCCCTGCGGCCCCGCTGGGACTTCCCCGGCGCCTTCTACTTCGTGGGCACCGTCGTCTCCACCATAGGTGAGCGCCGCCCCGACGGCCCCGGGGGCCGCCCGTCTATGGGGGGGGTATGGGGGGTGCGGGTGCTGCGGCCGCGGTGCCCCCGTTATACCCACCAAAGTTTGGGGAGAGGCGCCGCCGCGTTGCTATGGGAACCGGGGGCCTTGCCGTTGAGGTTTGGGGTGGGAGGGGGTGTCCGGATCCGTATCCCCACTCACCCCCCCCCAACACCCCGGCGGGTCGCGGTCCCACCGCCCGCCCCGCTGCACGGAGCCGGGAACCGGCGCTGGGCGTCGCGGTTGCCGGTGCCCCGGGCCGTCCCCCCCCACCCCGTCCCCTCCGCCAAACTTTTCGCTGCGGCTGCTTGTTTTGGGCTTCAACCGGCCAGCCGGGGGGCGAGCGGGGCTGGTCGCCCTCCGAGGAGCCCAGCCCGCGGCGGGATGCGCCTGGTGGCCGCGGATGGCTCGTTACCGGGCGGCTGGGGCTGGGTTGGCAGCGGGCTACCGAAGATGCTGAGCAGTAGCCAGGCGATCGCCCGACCTGTAAACTCGATACTGGTTTTTAAGGGCTGGTAAAGTTAAGGTGCGGGTGTGAATAAGGGCTTAAGCTACTGGAAGCCGTACGTCTCCTGGCTGTACTATAATATGCATTCTCAGTACATCGCAGGCTCCAGCTGACAGCAGTGGTTCCTATGCGATAGGTTTTTTAGGAAAAGCAGCACTCTGTGAGCAACTGATGAGTTGTTGGGGGAGGACTTCCTCATTTTTTTCACTCTAAACTTTAATTTTTTTTACTCTAAAATAACCTATTATTACTTTTGTACTCTATAAGCACCGTTAAGGAGCACAGGGAGGTTTGCTTGAGGTGAAGCTGTGGCTCTCGGAGTATTCCTTGAGAAATCCTGTCCCTGCTACAGGAGATCTCACCCCGTCTTCTCTCGCTGACAGTTTTCAAGTTTTTTCTAACAAGCCGATTGTCTCGGGGGTTCTGAGCATAAATGTCATGCTTTCTCTTTATTAGAGAGGGAGAAACACACAGCTCGTTATTGCACTTACATTCATTAGGTTCGGAAAATGTTTTATCAATAGTGACTAATCTCCGTAATAGAGTCATGATGGTGACTGCAGCAGTGTTGTCAAGTATTGTTACTTTCTGCAGTGAATAATTCGGCTAACTTTTCCTTTTCCAGTACGTTCAATAGTCCAGTCATTAAAACACCATTTTTAATTAAACGTTAGGCCTTCTTCATCACAAAGGCATGTATTTTTTAAGAGATCATTATGACTGACCTGAATGGAGGAGGGGAGAAAAGTCGGTGTATTGTTAAACCCACTCTTTAATTACACCTGCTGTAGCAATCAGAAACCTTCAGCAGATGTGTAAATGCGGTTCCATTCACTTCTCCATGAACCCTGGCTTCTCCTCGCTGTGGTTATTGAAATTTAAAGTTTCCTCTTCATTTGCAAGCGTCTATTTTCCTCTCCGCTTCATCACCCTGTCTGCAGTCGTTTATATCTGGGTGGAGGGAAGGAGAAAAACTCAGCAGGGGTTTTTTGGCAGTCACCCCAGGTGTAAATGGCTCAACCAAGAACTGTGTTTCTCAGATTCCTGTAGTGTGACCCAGGGCACTGCTCTCTCTTTAGAGCCCATAACCTCTGCATCTCCCACGTGCGAGATGGAAGCTGAAAGGTTGTTTTTCCTGAGCCTGCAACAAAGGATTGGGTTCTGCCAGGCGTTCCCCTGAGAGGTACCTTCTCTTGGTGTGTTTTTCCTGAGCCTGCAACAAAGGACTGGGTTCTGCCAGGCGTTCCCCTGAGAGGTACCTTCTCTTGGCATCCTGCCTACTGGTACTTCTGGATTCCTTACTTCGCCTGAGTTCAGCGAACCGGCTGTGGAGCAAGGTTTTGTTCTGGATGAGGAGATGGGGCAGAAGGTGGCTCGAAGTGAAGATGAGTTGTGCCTTTGGGCAGAGCCATGGTGTTGGGGGTGCTGAGCTACGAATAGTGTCTCCTGGAGTACCAGTGTCCCGAGGCCATTGCACCCCATCCTGGACATCCTTGTCCCTTCAAGTTGCTGTGGCTTGTAGAGAGGCAAAGCTCACAGAGAGCTCAGCAGCTCATCCACAGCCTGGGCTTCTTCCACCACACAGTTAGTTGTATTTGGTTATTACTGGCAGCTGTGTTTGCCCAGCAAAAGCAAGAAAACCCAGTGAATTAACTAGTTGTCCCGCTAAAACCCCAAAGCTGGACGTGCTTTAATGAAATGTGCAGAAAGCTTCTTGCTCCTGGTCGCAGCCTGGGGGAAACCAAATGGTGGGCATCAGGATGTCACCTGGGGGAGTGGTTCTGGTGCTATTCTGTCATGGGGAAGAAAGAGATTTCCCCTCCCAGCCAGCTCACTTCTGTACCCACCTCTGATTCCACTGCCAGCTCCAACACCGTGCTATCCTGCTTCAGAGCAGTTTCACTTGCCTTCACGTCACCGTTCCTTGACGTGGAGAACGCTGTCTGTACTCAACCTCGCCGAGAGCTACCCGACATCCAGAGTCAAAACAGCTTGCCTTTCCTCAGCAGCTTCCCCTGCTGCATGTGTCAAAGCAACTTCACCGCCGCGGCTAAACACGCTCCCTTCCCAGCGACGCCTGGGGAGGCTTTCTTACTCACTGCTTAGCAAACAGCAGGTAGAGGCTGTGCCTGTCAAGGGTAAAAAGGGTTACTCAGCCTCTTGCCTGTAGAGGATTCCAACTTACAAAAAACTCCCTGGATCTTTTCGAGTCCTTGCTCTGGTTTTAATACAACTGCGAAATCCTTCGTATCCAGGCATCAAAACAGAGTCACCGGGGACAGGGCTGGAGGTTTTCCTGGGCTTTGTGGAAGCTGAACAGAGGGAGGGAGGGAAGCTCCAGTTCTTTGTCCTTCTCTGAACACAACCCTCGGGCTCGGAGAAGACTCCTCCATCCACCTTCCCCGAGCACAGCTGTGAACACAAGGGTTAGGCACCCTCAGGCTCGAAGAAGACTCCTCCATCCACCTTCCCCAAGCGGGGCCTTTGCAGAGCTGAGCAGCTCCCCTCCACAATGTGTTTCCATCTCCTGTCCTTCCCTGGCTGCAGTTCTGCATCTTCCCTAATTACACAGGGATGCGATCAAACCCTCTGGGTGAGAAACATGTCGGTGGGGTCTTGTAGGAAATGGGAGAGTTAAAATGAAATGTTAAGTTTAATCTTAAAGCATTTTCCTGAATAGCCTAAAAGTGAGCGGCTTGCTGTCCATAAAACACCCTCTTGATAGCACTCTGGGCGTTCGTATTTTGTTATTATTGCATTGTTTGGGGTTGAATAATGAAACATCTATTTTTCATTAGACACATCTCAACTTTCAGGCTGTGTAAGAAAATTCTTATGTCTAATTTGTGATTGCTTGCTGTCAGTCTACACCATTTATTCAATCATTATTTTGCTCTCCAAAAGTGATTTTTCTCGTAGGCATTTATTATGACTTTTGTACTGATTTCTTGAAGGAGCAGCCAGTGAAATTTATTCATGATTCGTTGCTCTGACTGGCAGTAGACTTTGCTTTTTTTTCCGTTGAGTTTTTTTCCTTCCTTCCTTCCTTCCTTCCTTCCTTCCTTCCCCAAATACAAATCCCAAATACTTCCCTGCACTTTGTTGAAGACTGAAAGCAAAGCATAACTCAGTCCCGTTTTCTTCCTTCACAGCATCATCGATCAGAGCTTTCCCCATATTCTAGCACATAAGGCAACTCCCAAAGCTCTGGATTTCTGACTCAGTCCATGAGTCTAGACTCTCTATCCAGATTTTTTTTCCTGTCTTAAATGGCAGAATAAACATTAGGTACCTACATATTAAAACATATCGAGACATTGACTTATTACTAAATTTGGATTTTAAGCTTCTTACCTTTAGGTGCACGGTTCAAAATCTTTTGGAAAGATCAAGTGACACAATTGCTTTATAGAAATCTATACCAAGCACTTAAAAAATGAGGTCAAAAGAAGTAGTCCAATTCAGAAAAGTGTTTTTTCATTGTAATATTTTTAAAAAGCACCCTGATTGTGGCTGGATGGTTTTGGGCTGGAGCAGGTGTGGGTTACAGGTGCTTTGAGAAGAAATTGTACTCTTCCCTCTCTACAGCTGTGTGAGGGTTACAGGTGTTTAGGGCAAGGTGTGAGTGGGACTATTCATCCTTTCCTTGTCCTGTTAAATGACTCAGGAGATACCGGGAAGATGGGCTTTGAACCCAGGTGAAGAGAAGCTGTAATAATTGGTATTTTCTACCAGCTGACTACCTCCAGGCAGCTCTGCTCTCCTTGCTTAGGATATCGGCTGGGTTTGACCCCCTTCTCTCTGGGTCCTCTGTAGGGACATCATTTCTGCTTCCTCTCCACAACCTAGGCACCATCACCACTCGCTTCTAAAATCTCCCCTGGCTCTGTGTTGTAGCCTTTTGAGAAAATCTGGAGGTCCAGATGAGCTGAAGGCAATAATTGAATGGAAGTGGTGTGTGAAAGGTAGTCAGACAGCTCAGCAAGTGCATGGTCAGATGTTGGACTGCACTGGTAGGAGCCAGGGAGTGAGCCTGCCCAAGAGCGGGCACTTCACATGGTAATTAGCCAAGAAATTCCACAAATAACCAAGTTGGTCTGAAGCCTTTTAAGGGGGAAATATATTTGCCCTGTCTTCTTCATTGATACGTTTCAGGATATGAATTTGAGCTGCAGCTGGGGAAGATTCTGGCTCTCTGCTCTCTCCGTGAAGGCAATTTCACTGTCTAAATGGCCAAGGCAGACCAGAAGGTGACAGTCAAACCAGAGCGTGTGCCTGATCAGCATCAGTGTTATGTTTTCTCAGGGCTCTGCAGCTCTCTGAAGCTTGTACAGGCAGCTTTGGCAGAGGGTTCAGATTAGGGAGCAGTTGCCTCTGGAGTTGACCTTCTTGAAGTCAACAAAACCCACCAACCCCAAACCAGAAACAAAAGCCAAACAAGAAAGCAGTTGGGAGAGCAGCCAGTGTTATTAAACTGCAGTATCAGGTTATCTGTCTTTGCCAGCCTATAGATGGTCTGTAGCCAGCATGGGAGTGTGTTTCAGCGTGGTCTGCTGCGGCCAGGTCTGATTCCTTAGGTGCCTGTGATCAATGTGCTGGTGGACGTCCAAAGGTTATTTTCTTACCTGGGTGGTCTCCATAAAGAACAGAGAGCAAGAGGCTCAGAGGTCAGCAATTCAATGGTCAGCATGTATCTGTGGGGAGAAGTAATCCTGCAGTGATTTTCCTCCAATGAGGACCTGTCACCATAGAAAGGCTTTCTACTTGCTGTAGCTTCACAGGAGCATTAACTTCTTTGGGTACCACTGGTGGGAATTTCCTAAGTGTTTGGGCATAGGTTGGGTGCTCCGATCAGGAAAGTAATCTAAATCACAGCTTGATTGAGAGCAACAACAGAAAGCTTTACTTGGAGCACATCCATGTCATTATGCGGGTGGCTTGAGGTGTCCCCACTCAAGGGTCACGATGAAATAATTTTGATCCTAAATTTGTCGGGCTTTTATTCTAGAAGGCAGGAAGGAGGAACCCTATTACTTCAAATAAGGCTCTTTTTAAAAGAAAAGTTTTCTGAAAGTATTATTTTAATCTGTCTCAGGACTGCTTAGGGTCTACCTGCCTCTGTAGGGTTATGCCAGACCCAGAGAGTGAAGCTATTGCTGTGCTTCAGCCATCTGAACTCAGTGATTTCTATAGCTCATATTACTTAACTCATAGCTCAGATTACTTAACCTACAAGTTTCAGAGGTTTCTTAAATACTAAACCTGCTCTATGAAACCCTGTATTTCAAAACATCAGCATCAGTACAGTGAAGATCTATTTGTTGTTTTAGGGCTGGACATTAAACCAGAGGACGGCCAAGTTGCACTTCTTTTTGCTGTAGCTGTGGAGTTTGGGGTGCTCAGCTGCACCACTGAAACCTGGGGTCTCCAACCTGAGTGTCAAGCACCACAGCATCTCAGAGCAGTCACCCAAAAAATAAAGTCCATCTGTAACATCAGGGAATAAAGAATTTGCCCCTGATCACATGAGACCTGGTTCCACATCTCAGAACTCGGGAAATTTTTATATTGACTTACAGTGTGCTGGTTCAGGTTTGAAACAAAGACAAAGGAGGTTGTAATCAAGGATTCTCCATTTTTGCAGCCTTCAGGGTCCCTCCCTTTAGGTCTGGTGATTGAAGGGGCAATGTCTACTTAGTGGGTATGGACCTCCCAGTGAGCGTTACCCTCAGTTTGGTCTTCAGCCATGTTCCTGCTGGGCAGCAAATACCTGTATTTCATTTCCATATGCGTTTACACGAGCTCAGAGATGGGATTGCAAACCAAACATTGGTGAGCCAAAATACCACACTGGGGGCTCTCTGTGGAGGTGACAAGTGTGGCTCCGGCTAGTGACTCTCTATTACTGAGCAACCTCCTGGTAAACCAGTTACCGCACCTGTAATAGCAGGGAGGGATCATAATTATTGGGTTTATTGGCTCTCCTGTTTGTGTTGGGCTTGTCATTCCAAATCCTGACCTAAACCCTGCGGGCTGTGTTCCCATGGAGCCCAGCTGGTCCCTAGCCTCTGCTGTCCCTCTCTGCTGTCCCTCTCTGCTGTCCCTCTCTGCTGTCCCTCTCTGCTGTCCCTCTCTGCTGTCCCTCTCTGCTGTCCCTCTCTGCTGTCCCCCTCTGCTGTCCCTCTCTGCTGTCCCTCTCTGCTGTCCCTCTCTGCTGTCCCTCTCTGCTGTCCCTCTCTGCTGTCCCTCTCTGCTGTCCCTCTCTGCTGTCCCTCTCTGCTGTCCCTCTCTGCTGTCCCTCTCTGCTGTCCCTCTCTGCTGTCCCTCTCTGCTGTCCCTCTCTGCTGTCCCTCTCTGCTGTCCCTCTCTGCTGTCCCTCTCTGCTGTCCCTCTCTGCTGTCCCTCTCTGCTGTCCCTCTCTGCTGTCCCTCTCTGCTGTCCCTCTCTGCTGTCCCTCTCTGCTGTCCCTCTCTGCTGTCCCTCTCTGCTGTCCCTCTCTGCTGTCCCTCTCTGCTGTCCCTCTCTGCTGTCCCTCTCTGCTGTCCCTCTCTGCTCTTCTGGGGATGTTCCTCCTTTCTTTTAGAGCTTATCTCGCGCTCCCCCGTCACCTGCCTTTCCCAGGCACTCTCAGTTTCTGCTGCCTCCCTCCCAATTAGCACACCCTCTTCTACTGATGATCTATTTGCTTGATTAAATTTTGAATATTTGCTTTATGTCTTTGCAGTCTTTTGAGTTAATAACTCCCAAAGAAGTCAAAAGTAAAGCTTTACAGCTTCTTTCTGTTCCCCATCACGCCTGTCCCTCATCCCTAGTGTTAATCCTGCTGTTGACCCTCATTTCTTTCTTCAGACAAACTATTTCTTCCTTCACCGATTGTCTTCGGTTTAGCACAGATCATACACACTTCATAATTTTTTCCCACTTTTACTGATGGGTCATCTTTGCAAGACAGCGTGTCTTGCTTTTATGTGAACTTTTAATTGCTCTTCATTGGGGAGAGAAAAGGAAAACAATTCTAGGATAGATCTGTTGGCAATTAACTTTACGTAACAGTATCCACTCCTGGTGTTCTGCTGGAAAATACAAAGTAATTTCTTTAATTTAATGAAAGTGGTATTGAAGTCAGCAAGAATTTTACCTCTTGCCATCGTAGCGTCAGGGTTAGAGCAACAGTGAAGTCAGCAAGAATTTTACCTCTTGCCATTGTAGCATCAGGGTTAGAGCAAAAACCAACACAGAACATTTCATCTGCAATTTTTAGTATAGAGACAGCTTGATATTATTGGGGACATATCCTGAACTCATGATCCATATGAGCCCTACTTACCTTTATCAAAAGAGACAGTTCTCATAGTGTGTCAGCACCGAGTGCCTGTCTGAGCACATTTTGGGAGAAGGTAGGTAAGGACAAAGGTCAGGGTTTGTGCTGGTGAAAATGTGAAACATGAAAGTCCTCCCGAGCGCTATAAATCTTAGAAGTGATAATAAGCCCTTTTGTGAATAGAAACACTTAAAGTAACAAACAGAATTGTAATGTAACCTAAAGGGCAATTGCATAGCAATCCAGACAAATCAAATATGTTTAATTTTATATCTTCTCAATAGCCTGCTTCTGTGGAAGTCAGTAGGAGACCAGTCTACAGAGCTTTAGGAAATCCCACCTTACCCCTGTTCGGTTTATAAAAAAATGATGTTTTTATGGGCTGGTGTTGCTGGCACCTACTGGTGTGTGCCGTGGCTGTGATACATCTCTGAGCTCAGTGGGTCTGCTGATGGCAATGGGTGGCACACCTAGCTATAGACATTGGCAGGTCTCAACGCGCTCTCTCTTGAATCAAACCAAGAGACGTGGAGAGAAAGTTAAATCTAATTGCACGAGATGAGCATTAGCAGCCTTTTCAAGTAATTAAGGCTTTGGAGTGCAATAAGATAAGAAATTGAGCGGTTTGATGTTAACATATGGGATTACTTATATGGGTGAGGCACTGCTATTGCTCATGTTTGAAAATCCATAGTAAGTGCTCCTTACTTGTTGGTGAAAAAACAGTGATAATACCTTGATAACAAATACAGCCCCGTGGTGGTTCTTCAGTGAACTTTAAACTTTCTGACCTTGTACCGCTGCAGCTTCTGCCCCTTTAGAAATGATGGGCCATTTGGCCCATCCACATCCATTCTCAAGTCTTAGGTAGGCAAATTTAATCAAGGCAGAAACAGCAATTAGGAGAAATTTGCCCATGTGAGGCCTGGAAGAGAAATTAAATTCAGTAAATTTCAATTAAAAGAAAACTAGGTAGCATCCTTTTGGTTATTCTTTATTGAATATTCTTGTCATCTCTTGGCTCAGACTGAGTACTGTGCGAGCAATATATTTATCCCATGAGGATAAATAAAAAAATACAGTGTCGCTTGTGCGCAACATGTAGGGAGTGGAGTCTGCTTTAAGCCCATGATGATGGAAATGACTGTGGTGTAAAGATCTTCAATCCAAATGGTGATCTTAATGGGGAATGGGGGGAAAACTTGTGTGATAAAATGATCTGTCCGTTTACAAAAGCTGCTGCTGGCAGAGCTGCAAGGAGTGGGAAAATCTCAGATGAATTCAAAAGCTCAAAATGATCATCATAAAGTGGTGGAGCTGTTCAGTATCATTAAATTTAAAAGTAGGCAAGGGAAATGCATACTGAGGAAGGAAGAGTTAAATGCAGAAATAGAAAATGAGAAGTAACTGGTTAGTCAGCAGTCCTGTCACCCTCTATTTCTATTACAGTTACTTAAAATTAGGTCTCTGTGCCTTCATGAATGAATTAGAGGAGCTGCTTGAGCTAAAAGATACTTAAGAATTTGCTTCTTTCAGCTGGAACTTTTTGAAGTAAGAGACTCAGGAAGGCACATTCAAACCCTTAAAAAGTTGAGGTAGATTGGTCAGGTTTTTTTCTTTAAATCATAACTGTAGATGTTTACATGGAAATCCAGGAAAAAATGGCCAAACCATGTAAAAGATTTTGCCCTGTATGTTTAGGTCCTTTTTGTCCTACAGGTCCATCTTTATAGGCTGACTCTTAGTAAAGCAGGAGAGCTGAGACAGCTCGCAAGAAATAAGTGTTCTCTGAATACTTGCACAAATCCCAAATACCTGGCAGAAAAAGATGCTGTGAGGCTATTGTTTCATCTAGTCAAAAGATAAGGCAGTGATGTAACCATTCGACAGCCTTTCCCATTTGTGAGGCTTACAAATTCCAAGCCCAGGAGTGACATCTTGTTTTATCAGACCTCTCATGTGGGGAAACACAACACACACCCAAGATCACTTGCAAGATTCAGATAATGCTATTTCTTAGCCTGAAAGGAGAAGCATTGTGAGATGTACTGGCACAGGAGTAGGCAGTGATGTAACCATTCGACAGCCTTTCCCATTTGTAAGGCTTTGAAATCCCAAGCCCAGGAGTGACATCTTGTTTTATCAGACCTCTCATGTGGGGAAACAAAACACACACCCAAGATCACCTGCAAGATTCAGATAATGCTATTTCTTAGCCTGAAAGGAGAAGCATTGTGAGATGTACTGGCACAGGAGTGTCAGTACACGTGCAAGTATTCTTTTGAAGCCCATAATGTCTCAAGAATGTAACAAAATGTGGATGCCATTATTCTTTTTTTTTTTCCCTTGCAGTTCAGGGAAAAAAAAAAAGAAGTGTTGCACAACCTTGGGTCTGCTCAGGCATCTGAAATGCGACTGCACATTTCAATAAACGGCAAAAGCAGGTGGGAATGCTAATGTTTGAAACACACCATTTGAAATGACAGGGGATAAGCATTTTCTTGTTAGAGTGTTGCTTAGAGACACAATTATCCACACCAAAAAAACATTTCTCAAAAACATAGAGGAAAAAAAGAGTGGAAGCAGCTTTTAAAAGATGAGAAATTAAGATTGCAAGAGAAGTCAGCTTTTGAAAGCGTGTTCACCTGGAATCGTATCGTCAGCTACATGAAGAGCGTAGGAAGGTCAGAGAGGGTGGCAGGGTATGGCTTCAGATATTGGACACATCTCAGGAGAGAGATGGAATTGCCCACTCTTGGTGTCCGTGATGTATATCCCTGGTTGCTGAGACAGACTATGTGTGTTTCTTCATTGCTGTGCTTTTGTTTTCTGCAGACTTTTGAGAAGAGTTACTCTAAATTCAGAGAAGTTTCCTGTGTCTGAGAGTGTCTCAGAAACCTCCGTGGTTTAGCACACAACCACAGATGTGAGCAAGGGCTTGATATGGCCACGACAGCTGTTCAGGCAGGATACTAAAGACCATTAGCCTCCAGTGCAAGGAAGTGGTTTTCCACAGTAATGTAACTTTAACAACCGAGGAGCTTGTAGGCTATATTTTTCTGTTATTAACACCACCACCATTTCAGAAAAGACTATAGCAAAATGGTTTTCACACAGCTATTAGGATAAGGAAAGAAAATAAAGCAGAGATAGGACTCTCTTATCATCAGGTGTGGAGACAGCATTCTGGACCAGCTTGGGTCAATTCACAAGGAGGTAGGTTGCAACCAAAAGAAAGAGCATCCTGCTTTCATCCCCTTTTTCTAGGAGTTTTACTTTGCGAGGTGCTTTAGCCAACACCAACTCATATTCTTTCTGTTTTAACAAGCTATTAGAGCACCCCAGCTGTGCCAAGGAGCAGAGTAACTGACAAAACAAGAGGGGGTTTAATACCATCTTGCTTAAGATTTGCCCAAGTGAGGTAGCATAAAATGAAGAAAATAGTTTGTCTTGATTTTTATGACTGGAAACCAGAGTCTGTCCCCAAGAGTTTAGCCAAGAAGAAGATTATATTATTTATAAAAGCAATAAAATGTGAAGCAGTGGAAGAAAGTTTATGTAGGAACAGTATGTTAATGGAGAAGTTAAGGAAGGTTGTCACATCACAGAACACCTCCATCCCTCTACAGTTGAGAGTCAGCAAGAATAATGCCAGCTTGTAGGTCTTGACTTTCTTTTCTGTGTGCAGTTTGAATTCATACTCCTCTGATGTTCTTATTTCTCTGAACTTTGTTCTCCATCATCTAGTTCTAGGAGAAGGCCCCTGTCCCTCTTTAGAAGTTGTGTCCTGATGCAGTAGGATCAACCAGAAAACCCAAACGTGAGCTTTCCAAAGATTTCCAGCCTCAAGCCCGTGACCCTCCCTGTGTGTTCCCATCTTTGGTGGGCAGGGGGCTTCTTGGCAAGACCTCAACCAGAGCTGGTGATGCGGGTGCCTTGGTACAAGTCAGTCACCATTTGGTCATACAAGGTGCGTAGAGGAGCAGCCAGGGAACCGTAAAACTGATTTAGAGACACTTCTGCTTCTTCTTTGTCTTGGTTCTGTGCCAAAGCAGCTCGGTCCATCCAGCTGATCAGCCTCCTTCTGTATTCATTGAGCTGTGTGTTCGCAGTAATGGGATCTAGTAGTGAGCAAGGGTGGTTGTTTTGGGTTTTTTTGCTGATGCAGTAGGATCAACCAGAAAACCCAAACGTGAGCTTTCCAAAGATTTCCAGCCTCAAGCCCGTGACCCTCCCTGTGTGTTCCCATCTTTGGTGGGCAGGGGGCTTCTTGGCAAGACCTCAACCAGAGCTGGTGATGCGGGTGCCTTGGTACAAGTCAGTCACCATTTGGTCATACAAGGTGCGTAGAGGAGCAGCCAGGGAACCGTAAAACTGATTTAGAGACACTTCTGCTTCTTCTTTGTCTTGGTTCTGTGCCAAAGCAGCTCGGTCCATCCAGCTGATCAGCCTCCTTCTGTATTCATTGAGCTGTGTGTTCGCAGTAATGGGATCTAGTAGTGAGCAAGGGTGCTTGTTTTGGGTTTTTTTGATTAGTCTTTGGTAAGCACTTTCTTCTCATGCTGTACAATATGGGCAACATGCAGTACAACTCAGGAAAAAAGCTTGCCTACTTCTGGTAAATTAATAGAGCAAGAGTACTGCTGCTGCTGCTGGTGAAGCTGAAGCCCCAGCGTTTCTCTTTTTAAGGGTCATTTATCACTCAAATTTACAAAAGTTTGACCACTTGAGCTGATATATATCTGCTGAATGCTCACTAGAAACTGAAGAAACTGAAGCTTTCTTGGAAAGCTCAACTTGAAGGTGTCAGCACAGAAAAACACGGTTGGGAGACCTGCTGCAAAGAGGAGAAGGTAAACTTCATATATATATAATATTTTTATATATCTAGTATAATTTTTTTTATATATATAAACTAAAAGGAGAGGGTTGCTAGAGGAAGTGGGGAGTCTTGGCATCCCTGGCCTGATGGAGCTGCCCTGCTGCCTCCCAGCCCTGGGCACAAGGCGCTGCTTCCTAGCCCCATCTCTCATCCTCATCCAGGTCACTTTTTGGTGTAATTTTAGGTTTGTCTTTGTCATTCACCTCTACAGAAAAATATTGGTACCTCTTGGTCTCTTTTTATACCCTTCACGTGCATCTGGTAACTAACAACTATTGATTAGCTTTACTTCTAGTTATTTATTGTCATCGTTTCCAACTCTTTTTATACCCTTCACGTGCATCTGGTAGCTAACAACTATTAATTAGCTTTATTTTTAGTTATTTATTGTCATCATTTCCAATTAATTCACTTTTTTTTTTTCTTTTCAAGAAAGCTTAGGTTATTTTAGGCTGACAATTCTATTAACTCTTTTAAAAACCAGTGGACTTTAAAGAGGAATGAAAATGTGGCCGTGACCTTTCAGGCTGGGGTTTAAATCACAGCTGAGGGTGATTGATCCTGGTGTTCACCGATGTTATGTGTAGTAGCACTTTGGGTAACCAATAACCTGATCACTGTTGTGTGTAAACAGAATGAAATTGGTACTGCGGAAAGCCTTTAATAATTGGCCTGCAGCTCCTTGAAACTCCTTAATGTTCAATTAATCATCTCCTGCCTCTGTTCTGCCAGTGTGGCTCCTTTTGAGTAGCGGTTGTCTCAAACCTGACTCATATTTCCCTGGTGGAGAGGTAACGAGGGTGACCTGGGTGGTTTTTAATGATGCTCATTGAGTTCCTCATGGTGGTCTTTCAGGTCACAGAAGAGATTGAGCATCTTTTCCCACAGACTCTGGGGAATTGGGTGCATGCTTACATATTTTCATGAGCTGAACAGGAGTAAGGGGGGAAAAAAATAAAAAAGACCTGTTTTAGCCCACCCTGGTTCACAAAGCAAATTTGCAGGACCTCTGGCCACCTATTTATTGTAGGCATTGGGGAGAACAGGTCCATGTTAAAAGAATGTTATTAAAATGAGAAAAAAGTTAGGAAGTGCCAGAAACAGTGTGATTATTCAACTGGAAGTCCTGTATATATATTACCAAGGGTAGATGGATGGATGGATGGATAGATTGATTATGGGAGTCCGTCCTTAGTTGCATAGTCACTTATTATCTTCTCCAGGGGATGTCTACTCCAGTTCATGGGTCACTGCAAGCTTGTCTATGGTAGAGGTTAGACCAGCCCTAAAATCTGCAGTCACATCTTCAGACTTAGCGTGGGTCTAACTTAAAAGTGTCTTAATGCACATAGCACTGGACAGACCACTACTGGTCAGGAGCAATGCTTCCAGATAGAAATGTAAATAAAGATCAAACGTGATTGTAGAGCAACTTTGATATTAAAGGCTCTGGCAGTGGAAAAGCTCTAGAAAAATTTACTGTTTGAGCCCAAAGAGGGGGTATTTTAATAAAGCAGGCTGACCGAGATGTTAAAGGGAAAGTTAAGTTTTTCATTTGCACTCTGAAAATGCAAAGCCAGGGGGAAGAAGTGCCTCGTAGCGTTCTCACTCCTCGGGTAAGAGCGCTGGATGCAGCAGGAGGTTTCCATCTGCGGCAGGTTTGTCATCTCTGAGCTGTGACCCTGTATCCAAGGCAACTGTTTCTGGATGTGAGGTGGTAAGGAGCTATAGAATAAAGGAGAGGCAGTTGTGAAATATACAGGTATGACTCTATCCGGAACAATAACCCTGAAATGCTAACAGGTAGGAAAGGGCTTGAAGGGAGCACCAGAATCCAAATTTTAGTCTCAAAATTCAGAATATGGTTATCTTCCTTGATGCAGCGTACATGTTGGCCAGTAAAGACCAAGCAGGATTACAGAAAGCTGTGAACTAAAGCAAGTGTGGAACAGACACCAAACAAAATTGCTTTCTCTTGGTCAATCTGCCTGTGTTCTGTAACCCACGTGTCTTGGGGATCAGCCCTGTCAGAGCTTAGTCTTTATGTTGCTGAAACTTCTTTCCCTCTGGAAGCAGCATTCTGCTTACAGGGTGCTTTTTTTGGTTTATTTCTGAGAAATCATTTGTTTAAAAAGTTCTATTCAACAGTTTTAGTTTATTTTGATTCCTTATTAAATATAGCTGCGTTATTAGGAGGTGATGGAGGTGATGCTACTCTCATGATCTACAATCTGGGATTTAAAATTATTTAAAATGATTTAAAACAATTTAAAATGTAGGAGCCATGTCACATGGCAGGATGCCTCTGTAGGAGAGGTGATGGAGGTGATGCTACTCTCATGATCCACACTCTGAGATTTAAAATTATTTCAAATTATTTCAAATGTAGGAGCCACGTCCCATGGCAGGATGCCTCTGTAAGAAGAGCTGAGGGCCTGGCTGAAAGAAGCAGGGACATGGTGCCGTGGTAAAGGCTGGAAGACTTTTTTTTGCGTTGTATTTGAAAGGTGACCAAAACCTTCCTCCATCTCTGGTTAAATATATCTTTACTGAAAAACTATCAACCCCTCTAGCTTCAAAATATAGTAAGACAAGGTCATGGCCAAACCAATGGCCCGAGAGAAGAGCTCACGGGGAAGTAAAGCTGCTATTCTTTTTTTCATTTTTTCTGGTACCAACCATCTTTTTTACCCATAAGAAAATGGGTAAAAGAAAAGAAGGGAAACAGGAAGCACATCACAAGGCACGTAAGTCTTCACAGATTTGTCCAGTTGCACCACCTTTTGAATCCATCACCAGCTTAAGTAAATTAAAAGTCCAGATGAGCAGAATAGTAAACACAAAGCCTATTATGCAGCTCAGGATGAGGGACTTGTTAATTGCCAGCACTTACCCCTGAGAGGCTGCTGAGGGATAAGTGATATCTGAGTGTTTTTATCAACTTGGCTCTGCTAATTCTGTGTGTTTGGGGAGAAGAAGTATCAAACAGCTGAAATGAATGCTGCCCTAGAGCTTGTATCTGAAGTGGTGGGTCAGAATTAGCATGAGGGAGGTTGAAATACTGTCTGAGCCAGAGGAAATGGCCTCAAGTTGCGCCAGGGGAGGTTCAGGCTGGATATTAGGAAAAATTTTTTCACTGAAAGGGTTCTCAGCCATTGGAATGGGCTGCCCAGGGAGGTGGTTGAGGCACCATCCCTAGAGGTGTTCAAAAGACGGGTTGATGTAGTGCTGGGAGGTACGGTTTAGTGATGGTCATGCTTCTTGTTTGTTGTGCAGGTGTCTGTTTTTGTCAAAGTTAGGTTGACGGTTGGACAAGATGATCTTTGAGGTCCCTTCCAACCTAGAAGATTCTGTGATTCTGTGAAAATCAACCCCAAGGTACCTGTTCAATGTATGTGGGGGCCATGAAAAGTGCAAAGCGCCATTGTGCTTCTTTCCTTGTACTGTCTCGGAGGCACAGGTGGTTCTGGATGAATGAATTTCACCCGGGCATCACGAAGTACTTAGCCTTGAGCAGGGGCAGAGCTCAGATGGGTTGCACAGAGGACACCAGGACCCTTCATGGTCCAGGGACAAACCCAGCCAGTGAAGGAAGACCCTGTATGAAGTGAGGGCACTTCTATCTGCTGGCTGTGGACCTGAAGTTACTATGTCTGCCTGGTCTTACTTGTTGCCTGTTTGCTGTAAGTCTTAGCACTCTTGTTGCTGTGATGGGTCCTTTCATGCCTGGTCTTACTTGTTGCCTGTTTGCTGTAAGTCTTAGCCCTCCTGTTGCCGTGATGGGTCCTTGCGTAGCTACATACTGAGTTTGGGGTAACATTATGCTTCAGAAAAATCTTGCTTGAACAAACCGCATCAAAAATATAAAACTTCTCCATCTCTTATGAATGGTCACCAAAAAGTACTAAAAAAGCTTCAATGCATTTATTTCAAGAGGAAACGAGCACAAACTTGAATATAAGAAGTTCCACCTAAACATGAGGAGGAACTTCTTTCCTTTGAGGGTGGCAGAGTACTGGAATGGGCTGCCCAGGGAGGTGGTGGAGTCTCCTTCTCTGGAGACGTTCAAACCCCCCTGGACAAGTTCCTGTGCAACCTGCTCTGGGTGGCCCTGCTCTGGTAGGGGGTTGGACTAGATGATCTCCAGAGCTCCCTTCCAACCCCATGTGATCCTGTGATATAACTTCATCCAAACTGTCACTCTCTCTCCTTTTTTTTCTTTTTTTTTTTTTTTTTTTTAAATTAGTAAGCGTGTCTAGCCATATGTGTGGCAATTTATTTTGATGGTGATGTGCACATGCTTGCTGGGAAGCACATGGTTAAATGCTTTGCTGACAAGGCAGGGGTGAACAGATGCCTTCTCCCTAACGAGCTGGCCGGGTGTCCCTAGCTGGCAACCACAGCAGGCCACCCAGCTTCTTCTGGGGGCCAGACACTAGTGGATATTTGTCACCAGACAAGAAGGGTCCCATGAGCAGCCAGCCCGACCCAGATAATGGCTTCACCCCACAGAAGAGGAGGTTCCTCTTGCCCCGTGTGAAGCCTGGGACCCCAAGGCATGTTCTGTGAGATCTTTGAGCAGATCTCCATTTAGCACAACAAAACGGAGAGACTCTGGGTCCAGAAAACAGAATCCAATGACCCCTTTGGTATTTTTTTTTATTTTCTGGTAATATGGTGCAATTTTTCTCACTGTCTGTTACAGAAAAAAGACTTTTGGAATGGGCTGCCCAGGGAGGTGGTTGAGGCACCATCCCTGGAGGTGTTCAAAAGACAGGTTGATGTAGTGCTGGGAGGTATGGTTTAGTGATGATGCTCCTTGTTTGTTGTGTGGGTGTCTATTTTTGTCAGTTAGGTTGACGGTTGGACAAGATGATCTTTAAGGTCCCTTCCAACCTAGAGGATTCTGTGATTCTGTGTGATTTTGTGAAGATAGTGATGGTGCAGTGCAGTCTGAATTGCTGGCACACGGCTGTTCCCCAGTGTGCCAAAAGTAGGGCCACCTCTTCCCTTGTGCACCTTCATGTCACTGGAGAGAGATGTCCAGTTGTACTCGTCAGCGGCGCTTCCATGCTCTTATCAACAACCGCGACGTTCTGTATCAATGAGGTAGGGAGGCAGCGCAAATAAATTGCCCAGAAAAATAACAGCCATTACAAAAATAAATCAATAGATTTCAAGCAGCAGGGAATATTTTCCTGTTACTATTTAAAGGTGAGTCATGGTAATAAACCGGATTTAATGATTTCATTATGCTCCATGGTAAAAGTGGCTCCTTTTTCTTCGCACGCTTTAATTCATGTGGCCTGATGTTGATATTTACCTCCCTGAATATGTTACTTGGCCAGCTCTTCTGTGGAACAATAAGGTAAATACGTTTCAGGACATGGATTTTTCACAAGCCATTAATTTTGATTACTTGTGCTTATTTATTCCTGGGACGTGAGCAGTCACCTCAATCCCATCAGTCTGTTTTTTGACAGAACCACCGAGCGCTTTTGCAGGGAAGAACAGCAGAACGAGGACAATACCTACAGAATTGAGTTTTAGAAGAACCTTCCTGAGATAGTATATGAAATATAGGTAATTCTTTTTCATAAAATAACTGGTATCAGGAAATAATGTGGAGCAAACTTACTGTATTTGCATGCAAATTTAAGATCACTTTTGCTGTTATTTAAGCATCCGTAGCCACCAGGCATTACTGCTTATATATAAAGTCATGTGTGTGAGTGGTGTCTAAATACAATTCTTGTAAAGAAGAGGTGAAATAATATTGCTGCTGGATCTTTCCAGAGTTTTTATACTCCAGTTTGTCTATTTACTGGGATCCTAGTGCTCCCAGTCTGCCAGGCTCTGCTGAGGTTGGGGGGGGCATCTTGATGGTGGTTTAAATGGGGCCGTGGCTTTTCCTTCCTTCTGTGAAGATAGGGGAATCTTGCTGGTTGTTTAAATGGGGCCGTGGCTTCTCCTCCTTCCTTCTGTGATGACACCAGGTGGCCAAGTCCCAGCTGGGATTTGGTTAAGACTATCAAGTGCTGCTATTTTTAAAACAATATTTGATCTTTGGGAGGTGGTGGGGTGTTTTTCTGTTATACAACCTGTAACCTTCCATCTTCTCAGTGGGAGGGGTATCAACAGCCTTTGGAAACAACGGCGTTACGGTAGGTTACAGCTTGTCAACAGAGAGCTCCAACTTTCCATCAGGCCACAGTGGCTCCATGCGTGGGAGCAGGGACGTGGCCTCTTCACCTTGTCTCATCTCGAGGTGGTTTTGGGCTCAGGAATGCTTCCACCTGCATTTAAAGAGTGGTGTTTCTCTGTTAATATCATCTTTCTTCACTGCTAGGATGTTTTGCTCTCTCTTGAGCTTTGGTCATCTCGTTGAGCTTTCTGGTGCCTCCCTCGTTCTTTACAAAACTTGGGTTTGTGTTGGCCTAAGCTGATTTAGAGGTAGGACTCCTTCTTTTGTCCAGGGAGGTGGGACCTTTGTTAAGTTACGTACATCCTGAGCTTATATGTGAAAAACCATGTCACTAACTCTCCTCTTTTATCTCCATCCCTTAGGTTTTGGGATGACCACACCAGCAACCGTGGCTGGAAAAGTATTCCTCATCGTTTACGGCCTTTTTGGGTGTGCCGGGACTATCCTGTTCTTCAACCTCTTCTTGGAGCGCATTATCTCTCTCCTGGCGTTTATCATGAAGGCGTGCCACGAGAGACAGCTGAGAAGAAGTGGTCTCCTACCTCCCAACTTCCGCAAGGGGCCAGCCATGGCGGGGGTGGGCAGCCTGGTGGGGTGGAAGCCGTCCGTTTACCACGTGATGCTGATTCTGGGAATTTTTGCTATTACCCTTTCCTGCTGCGCCTCCGCGATGTACACGGCGGTGGAAGGCTGGAACTACGTGGACTCCTTGTACTATTGCTTTGTCACCTTCAGCACCATCGGCTTCGGAGATTTGGTAAGCAGCCAAAATGCTGCCTACCAAAATCAGGGATTATACAGATTCGGGAACTTCATCTTTATATTAATGGGGGTATGTTGCATATACTCTCTTTTTAATGTCATCTCAATCGTCATCAAGCAAGTTTTGAACTGGGTGTTGAAAAAATTTGAATGCAGATGTTGCCCAAAGTGCCATAAATCAAGTGCCCGCCTGGGACGTCGCAACGCCATCACCCCGGGAGCCCGCCTGCGCCGGCAGAACATCTCGCTGGACGCTGATGGACAGTACGACAGCGACACCGAGGGGAGGAGGCTCTCTGGAGAGATGATCTCCATGAGGGAGCTCACGGCATCCAATAAAGTCTCCCTGGCCATTTTGCAAAAGCAGTTGTCGGAGACGGCCAACGGCTACCCCAGGAACGTTTGTATCAATACGAGACAAAACGGTTTCTCCGCAGGGGTGGGTGCTCTTGCCATCATGAACAACCGCTTGGCAGAAACGAGTGATTCTAGGTAGAGTTTTTTGAAATTCCTTTTGTTTCTATAAGATTGTGAGTAGGGTGGAATTACCACTGTATGCTACTGGAAAGTTTTAAATTCAGGGACAGCCTTGGTGTTCATTGGGCGTTCAGCATTTTAGTTTCTGGGGGTTTTATAAGTCTTCTCTAATATGCAGTAACACTTTTACCATAATGTTACAATTTTCCCCAAAGGGGTTTTTGGGAAAGACTCGGGTGTCTTTGATGCAGAATCTGATGCTGGTTGGTTTGGGTTTTTTTTAATCAGAGTTAGGTTGATGGTTGGACTAGATGATCTTAAAGGTCCCTTCCAACCCAGACAATTCTATGATTCTAAGGATGGTGTGTGTGGTTAGGGTGGTGTCAAAGCCAACATGTTCTTCAGAACGTAGCCTGAACCCAGGCTTTGGGTTAAAATGTATAAAATGGGCAATTTTGGCACCAGATTCAAACTCGGGAGTTGATAAGGTTTGGCTAAACCAGTATCTCACCAGTTTGTTGAAGTCTGGATCTGGCCCTGAACTTTGTAATCAATGTTCTTCAGAAGTTCCTCACAGCAGGTCTGTATGTAACATACATGTAGGTGACTGCAGTTACACCAGTTTTACGGTGTCTGTGCCTCACTTGAAGAATCTCACTGACTTCAGTGGCAGGGGATCAACTGGGCTGATGCCTGACTACCAGGGATGGTTTTTAGCCAGTCTTGTCTGAAACGCTGCCTGCCACCTAACTCTTAAAAGTCAGGGGCTAATCAAGAATTGTGTTAAAATGTGCAAAACTGTTCTTACCTACCGAATAACTGAATTTGGCAATTGTCAGCTTTGTTACTGACTTAATTGAACACAAGAGAGGCCAGTACACACCTCTGGTGTCAAATGTTTGCATCACCACTGAAATTATGATTTCGTTACTTTTACTGGAAAGTAAGTAGCTAAAATGAATGTAGACTCTCTGTTGTCTTAAATCTGCATCGTTTACTGCTGCAGTATTGATGCAGAGATTCACACGAATGATTTCCTTGCAGTTCTTTGGAGGCCCCAGCCCTGTAGTTGTTTCCCATGAATTTGGCCGTGTAGGTTATAGAGAAGAGCATGGCTTTGGAGCTCCCCCAGAAGCTGCCTTCACCCAACATGTTGGCACTAAGTCATAAAATGGGCTAAGGCTGTTGCTACTGTCTTAAGTCCTATTTAACCCGTGCTAGCCCAAACTGCTGAAGAACCAGAAGCCTCTTGAAGCAAACCTGGTCTAAGTGTCTAGTTGAGCATGACAACTGAGTGCATTGTGCAAAGCTCTGGATCGTTTCCCTGAATTCTTCATACTATCCACTCCTTTAGTGCTGTGAAGGAAAGAAAGGCTTTTCCTGATTTCATTAAGAAATATAACTTAAGGTTGAAGTCTGAGAAACCAGGACGGTCAGCTCTTGCAAACAAGTTGGGTCATTATAGGGAAGATAATAGGTACTGGGTTGATTGCTGAATAAGTTGAAAAAGCTGGTTTGTTTCAATTAGGAATATTGGGAATGTTTGAAAACATTTCTGTGAAGTTTCAAACAGATATTTTACTTTGTTGTCTACTTACTTTGTTTTGCATGGATTTGAGGTATCCATGGGGTTGCTCTCCTTTAAATTTGTAGTGGTGCAGAACATTTTGGAATTTAACCTCAGAGAAGATAACTTTTAATTTGAGGTTTTGCACACTTGAGCCTGCCAGGTGAAGCGTGGCGGTGATTGTATCTTTTGCCTGAGGGAGAAGGAACCAGGGCAGGAGATAAACCACCGCAGGTGGCTCTGTATCGTGCTGTAAACATGGTCCCAGCTTTTATTCGGATGCATTTGGCCGGAAACCCTGGTTTTGTGTTTGTGGTGTTTGTGTTCTGTATCTACTAAGAGTACATGGCATGGCAGAGCCTGCATTCAAGAGGCATTTGTGTGGTGGCAGAGACACCCCCGGCTAAGGTCCATGTGTCCATCTGTGCACCCCGTCTCAGATGCTCCATTGGAGCTCTGAAGAAGCAGGCAGAGGTCAGAGTGTGTGGTGAGCCTCATCTGAAGGCCACTGAAGGATCAATTTAAGCAGGATGTGTGTAGGGGCACGGTCGTGGTCTGGGAAAGACTCAAAGACCAACTGCAAACACCCCATTCAGGAAGGCGACTTCCAGAGCTGCAGGGACCATTTTTGGCAACAGCAGACACGGGGAACATAAAGAATAAAAATGTGTTCGTTTCCCTCAGGATTACCCCAGGGGTAGGTCTCTTTAGCTGTGATGATTTATGTGTTTGTTTACTAGAGTGTGTATGGGCCACTGCTCTTTTTTTTGCAGCTGGACCTCTCTTAGGGTTGCATCTTGGTACATTTGCCATCATTAGTCACGTTAGTCATTAGAATGGACCCCTCTGTGGGAAGTGCTGCATAAATCCAGGCAGACGGGCTCTGTCCCAAAGGTCGTAAGGGTTCAAAGAGACGGGATCCCAAGGCACAGCAGAATTACTTAGGTTTATCATATTACTCATAAAAACATGTTCGGATGCATTAACATGCCGTGAGCTTAAGAACTGTATTTATATGATTACAAATTTGCAAATTGGCACAGCAGAATTACTTAGGTTTATCATATTACTCATAAAAACATGGTCGGATGCATTAACATGCTGTGAGCTTAAGAACTGTATTTTTATGATTACAAATTTGCAAATTAGTTGCATCTTGGTACATTTGCCATCATTAGTCATGTTAGTCATTAGAATGGACCCCACTGTGGGACGTGCTGCATAAATCCAGGCAGACGGGCTCTGTCCCAAAGGTCGTAAGGGTTCGAATAGACGGGATCCCAAGGCACAGCAGAATTACTTAGGTTTATCATATTACTCATAAAAACATGTTCGGATGCATTAACATGCCGTGAGCTTAAGAACTGTATTTATATGATTACAAATTTGCAAATTAAGGGGGGGTTATTTTTTCAGTAAGTTGTTTTTAAAGGATAAATATTATAACTATGATTAGGGACCTATTTGTAAATTGGTTTCAAACTGCTTATTGCTGCCTGGGAAATACAGTGAAGTAATATGAAATTGTACATCACCTTTTCTGCTATTTCTGTACTTTTTCTGAGGCCAGTCAAAGGTGGGCACACAGTGACACGATTTAAAGGTTTCTGAGTCTTTTTGGTGCCATTGGTCCCTGTGGTGCCATGGCAGGACCCTCTGCAGTTCCTGGTGACTTCGGGGGAGGTGGACTGGCTGCCAGAGCTGGGTTCCCCAAGGGATCTGGATGCCTGATTGCTACTCTGTGCACTTAGGTCTGGTGTTTCTTTAGTCCCAAGGTCCTTGATGAGCTCCATTCTGCTTCTCCTTAGCCTCAGGGGCATGTAAAGCGCATGCCCAGTTTTTTACTGGTGCCCCCATTTCTTGCAGCACACGTATCCCCAGAAGCCAACACAACTGAACCACAGGGACCCCCAGCTTGTCTCTAAGCCCTGAAAAAACCCCAACCCCATCTGGCTCAGCAAGGCCAGTTTATGAGAGGGTTCAGAGCATGATTACTGATCTGGGTCTCCCAAGGAGTGGCCTTACACTTCCCTCATACTCCGTAGCTGAGTATTTTTCAAGGATGCATGAAAACCAAGCTCCAAATCTCTACTCTTCTGCCTGCTAGCGCTACCCGGGCACCCACCACCCCTGTGCATGAGTATGTGAGCCAAGAGGACGTAGGAGATTTGAGATCAGCCTTTCCTAGTCCTTCTTGCTCTTTCTTTACCCTTTTTTATGGCAACTTCTCTTTAAAATTTGCCAGACTTGGGCACCTACCTCCCTTCTTTTATTGTGCATGGTCCAACTCGGGGATTCCCCAGGGCAGCCTGTTCCTTTTGTGACTTAAACCCTAACGATGAACCAGTTGCAATCCCTCCTGGTATTTCATTTTCACAGACAGAGCAGATACCTGCAATACCCAGACACAGGCTGAAGCACAAGAAATCAGAAGGAAACTGGAGGAACAGAGTGGGACAGTGAAAGCACACTGCACTAGATTGCACTTTCTTTTCAGGTAACTTGGGAGTTGTATTACATTCTTGAAATTTTTTTTTTATTATTTTTTTTTAATTTTTCCCAGGTTTTATTTTTGGACAGCCTTGAAAGCATGTAATTGATTTAGGATTTAAAAGTTCATCTTCCCTGATGCAAGCCCCTCTGCCCCAACCCTGCAGAACAGGAACCTAGGGCTTCCCAGTGAGCCAGCCTCCAGCAGGAGCAATGACTGCAGAGGCACGAGCTGCTGGCACCTCCAGCGAGAAGGGAGGAGGTACCACGGCCACTCTGCCCATGTGCTAATACCTTGCAGATGAGAATTAAAAATTTAAGTGAGAATTGATAAGGGACAATGACCAAATTCAAACGACGTCTTCTCTCCCCTCTGGAGCTCAGGGCAGAACGGTCACAAGGAACAGTTTCTTGTGAAGCCTGTAACGCTTGGCACGTCGCTACATGTACTCCTTGGGGTTTGTCTTCCCTCCGTGTGGCTTGGACAAAGTTTGGAGTCACACCGAGATGCCATCCCGTTCTCTTTGGGTTCTTCCACTCTGCAAAACACACTTCTTTTTTCCTGCAAAAAATTCAGATTGCTTTTATTTCCTTGCAACGCGAAGGATGTCCTTCAGACGATGTAGATGTTCAGAGGAGTCATCTCACTGACCTCAGTGGCAGATGGAAGTTTCTGAAGGACAAGGCCATAATTTGTCTATCTCCCCACGGCAGAAGTAACTCCCATTACTGCTAGCAAGATGTACAAAGGCACCTGAGGCAGAGGTTGGGGCTTTGCAGCAGCAGGCACAACTGCAAATGGAAAGGAGGCGTGTTATAAAGGATATTTGTACCTCTTTGACATGTACTTGCTATTTGATAACCCAGTCGCCAGCTCTAATTGCAGCAAAAATACCCAGTGGAAGACAAGAGAGGTCTAAGAATCACGTTAAAGCTCTGGGTGACCACCCTGTGCCGTGCTTGGGTTACCCAGAGATGCACTGAGATGCTGCCCGTAGGTGTGGCCCTGGTGTCCCAGCATGGCTTCAGCCCTGGCCCTTGATTTCTTCTCCTCCCCAGCTGTCCATGGGTGAAAATTTGAATACTATAACCATTTACCTGTATTTCAGTCATGTCTTGACTTGCTCCTGAAAGGAGGACTTGAGCAGCAGCCAAGGTCATACAGCCAGGCACGTGGGCTCAGTGTAAACCTGATGGCCTGTGGGGTGAATTTATAACTGTATGAAAATTAGCTGTAGCAATGAGACCATTCTTACTTTTTTTTGTGTGTTTTCCTAGCCTTTAACTCAAAAAATATTCAGTGACTAATTATTACAATGAATGTTCAGAGCTAATCTAAACAAAAATCATACTTTGCTGATTGCTGTCACGTCTGTGGATACGGCTTCTGCTCTAATTGGATTACTAAGGTGCCTTTCCAAACCAACACACATTTTTCAGTGCTATATTTAAAAAAAAAATACAATAAATGTTATGTTACATAAACTCAATTAGGGCATATTAATACTTGACTCACAGAAAATAACTAACAAAGTGTGTATTTCACATTGCACAACCAATATGCAGTTTCTTTTTGTGTGAAGACTTCCATATTTTTGAGCTCATATTCTGCTTTCGTGAACACTCACGCTAGGAAAAGAGAAGCGCTGTCACAGTTTGGGTTGGGAGGCACCTTTAAAGGTCATCCAATTATGCTGTCTGTGGAAGAGGCAGGAAGGGATGGCCAGTTCCACTGGTGTGTGACTGGTAGGATGCCTGTATTAACATATGCACAGTAAGCAGCTCATTATGCATTATAAATACCTTGTGTAGCGATGGCACCGTCTGTGGAAGAGGCAGGAAGGTGTGGCCAGTTCCACTGGTGTGTGACTGGTAGGATGCCTGTATTTATGTGCACACAGTCAGCAGCTCATTATGCATTATAAATAAGTTGTGTAGCGATGGCACCAAGGAAGGACCACTTCAGTTTACCTGGCCACCGTCCCAATCCAGCTACCAATAAAGATGCATGCCTTTTTTCTTACTCTTTTTTGTTCATTAAATGGATAACATCTACCCTTTAATTAGAATATACTTTTAAACCAGTGAAAAAAAAAAGAGCGAAGCAATTGCCCAAAATACTGCAGAGCCAAAACAAGAGGTCTAGGATCAGATCCAAACTTGCAACTCTGGGGAGGAACCTGCAAACCTGCAGCTTCTCACATCTGCTGCGGTCAGTCCTTCCTCGGGAAGGGGGAGAGGCAATCCATAGGGATGCAGTTCCCAGTACCCAGTAATCTGGCAATTTAGGGGCTACTGGAAAAGCGGCCGCAGTGATGGGCGATATTTTGAAATACAAAGAACTATACGAAATACAAAGAATTATAAGAAATACAAAGATGTTCCCATAATCCCTTTATACTTTGCAGACTGTAAGATCACTTTTCAAAGCCAGTGAGTCAATGCAAAATTAATGCTTTTATAATAATATACAGTAAACAAGGTGAAAAAAATTACTCATATTTCTGACAATGTGCAATTCAAACACCAAGTATTTTCTCGATGGTTATCATTTCCTAATTTTTGTATTAGTGAGTGAGTCAGTTTTATTCCTTGCACGTAAAATAAAGTCCAGAAAAATTTTGCTTATAGTAACATCCATGGGCTGGACAGGCAGGGCAAGAATTCAGTTCTAATTTTATTGTAAAACCTCAGTATCCAAAAGCACAACATCTGAAAAATGGTTCTGGGGGGGTTTGTGTGTGCGTGTAGAGACATTGTTTATTTAGAAAAATAAAAAATGCCATCCCTTCACATACACAGACACATTTTTAGCTCACTAGAGCGCTACCTTGTTATATACTCTGCAAAAATATTAATTCCAAATTTCAAGCGAACTTAAAGGCCTTCAGCGATAAAACATCTGCTCTAAGGTTTTCCTGTTTAATTTCTGTTTCTTTTTAAAGGGGGACAGCTTGGTAGGTATCTTTAATGGAGTTGGCGTTATTATCTCCTATTACAAACACCAAGAATTTTACTTCTGCAGTTAATTCCCCTGATTTTGGTATTTGTGCACTTCTGTATTTCAGTAAATGGGAATTACAAAAGGAATGACCAGTTCTCTGCTGGTTTCGGGTGGGTATCACGTCCCCATGTGCACTGATTGGGAACAGTAAACTATTAACAGCACCAGCAAATTAACCAGCAAATGTTCCCAGACACACCAAAATTAGACACTTTTCTGAAATGTCTTGTTTAAAACATTGTTTTGTAAAATCTAAATTATTATGAGTTTAAGTTACTTGGAATTAGCAGTCTGAATACTTTTCCTACCAACAGAAACCCTTGACATGAACTCAGTGAAAGAAGCTAAAGATACAGTTTTATGTAACAGGTCCTTTCTATTTTATTTGCCCATTTTATCTCATTTGTTTAAACTTTTCATAAAAAGGTCAGAGGGATGTAAATCCCATTTGGAAAATGCCCTACCCTGTACATTCACGCCAATGAATAAAGCTTCTAGAGGGGTGGAAACTAAGACTACTAGATTGTGTGTAAACACAATTATATGTATAAATCTTCAAATCTTGAGTATCTTTACCTCTGTGGCAATTGGAAACGAAGGGCATGGTAATGTGGTTCTAATTCAGTCAAGGAAACATAACTAATAAGAGTTCCACTTGCTGCTGGCGGCTTTTATCAAGAAGATAAAGCATCAAGGATAATTTACTGACTCTTGATGGACAGAGGTGTTATTTCGTAGGGTGGTTCAGTGGCTGGGAGCTTACACCGGGGTGGTTAAAGCAGCTTGGGGGAAAAAAAAGAAGAAAAAAAAAAAAGAAAAGATGGATATTACCTTGCTGTAGCTGGTGCTAGACAGTTTCTGGCCACCTTTGAACCCTGGTTCGTTCCCAAAACTGGAGGGTTTGGGACCCAGGTGCAGTTGTTGACTCACTGCACGTTCAGTCTCTGCACCAGTGAAGCAGTGATGCTGGGATTCCACTTCCCTCCTAAAACAGATAGAGAGGTTCGTTTAGGCATTCGTTATGATGACAGCATATACAAGTATTACCCGATGAATCGCTTTCCAAGCCTGGCTGTAATTTGCTAAGAGATCTTTATCAGTAAAGAAGCAGGAAAATTGTTGTGCTGTCCTAGGAGTACAGCGAAGCAGCAGCAGGAGGGGTGCTCTGAACAGAAAGCCAGGTGCTAAAATACACATTTGGGCCCCAAAGCTCAGGCACGTGACCCAAAAATTACCGTAGCCTTCATTTCTGATGCTCAGCACACCTGCATCTCGAGGGATAGCTCAGTTTCTGACAGCACCGGGGTAGCCAAGGCTTGTATTTACTTCATCTGCATGAAAGCAGAACGCATTTGAGGACATGCCTTGGTGTGAATAGGACTCGGGCACGGAGTTGCCTCCATCCCCACATTTAAGCACCCCCGTGGTCCAGAGACCGTGCGTACTGGCCCAGTCTCAGCAGAAAATGGCTTTGCCTCGGGGTGGCCGTGGGATTTTGGAGAAGAGCTGAATGTCACGGCCACCTGCAGCTGCCTCCTCCAGCCAAACCTCCCCCGGCGTGGGCTCCATCCCCCCGCCAGCCCCTGCTCTGCAGCCAGCAAAATGTACTGCCAGCAACGCGGCGCCAACCCGCAGCGGCGCGCTCCTATCCCTGCCTTCGGAACGGGCTCAAAACACCAGAAAAATATATAGAGAGCATTTTTCTATTTTAATAACCCAAAAGGGTGTTGCCCATTATTCACAGCCTACACACAAGATGTCATGATTTCCCATTTCCCTGCGCCAATCACTCAATCCGTTTGACAGCCGACCTTCAAGTGCTCATGGCTTTTCAAAAAATAAAAAAAAAAGGGGAAAAAAAGAAAAAAAAAACCAACCAACCCAGTATCAGCATCTGAGAAAAGTAAAATAATCCTAAATGAGACAGTAATGAGCTCACGTGCCAAAGCTGTGAGCAGAGCTGCCTCTGTGGATAGCAGCCAGATGTGGGAGATGTTTGGGTTCAGGAGAGCATCGCTGGGGTGGTTGGGGTGCTGGACCTTACCTTGTGACCAGCTGCAGCACCAAAAAGGGCGCTTTTAAGAACAAATTTCTGCAGCTGTTTCTCCATTAGGGAAACATCTCATCACCTTTGGTGAAATCGGGACGGCAGCAAGTCCTGGGTGAAGTGAGGGGTGGCCCACCAGCCTGGCCTTACTCCAGGCCCTGCTCCGTTTTTCCTGTGGGATAAAGGGAACAAAGTTGCTCCTTCAGCAGCTCCTCAGCAGCTCAACGTACTCCCTGAGAGCTGAACGATACAGAAATCATCTAAATAAGCCAAAAGAGCCGGTAGGTTCTAGGAAGCAAATGCTGCTCTTGCCTGAATCTGGAGTGACTTAGTTGAATTGCAGGTAGTAAACAGGCAAATTAAATAATGACTTTTAAATGAAGAAGTCGAAAGGAGCTGCCTGTATTTTTCCAGCACAATTTTGGTTGCGCTTACCGAGTCAAGAAGGGAAATGAAGAAGCCGAAGTTCCTGTAAATCATTGATTAGAAAACACAGATTTTTATCTATCTATTTTATCTATCAGATGATGCTTGCTAACAAAACATTAACTGGAAAAAAAATATTAAAGTTTGAGATCTATTTAAACAAATGGCTTTTTTAAAAATGGTTTAATTCTGGGTTGACAGGAACTTTGCCTCCAACACACACCATAATTGTGAGCGCTTTTAATGCATCGGTCCCGTTTTTGATGTCAGCTCAGGATTTTTCCACTCTAAGATCTTTGAATGAAGAGGACTAAAAGCCATACACAAAGCCAATTCTATACAGAGTGCATTTTTACTGGTATGTTATATACAGTTTGGGATTAAAAATGGAAATTTTGGGCTTGGCACCCCTTCATTCACAGAAGCAGGGCTGTGGACCTCGGAGACGGAGAGGGCTGACGCGCCGAGGCAGAGGCGTTGGGGGAGGATGTGTAGAGCTGGTAATTAATGAGACCATGGAAGAAGATGGTGTTTGGGGAACACTCCTGTGTGTTTTTAATGCTGTGATTACCCGACCGAGTATGAATTCTGTACATCTGGGAGGATGTCAAATTCCAGGTGACGCTTGGATTGTTGCGATTAAGCTATTACAAAGACTTTTGAAATAAACAGGAAAAAAAACCAACAATGTTGCCTGGGATGTGTATGCAAGGACTTTTCTTTTCTGAGCACGGGGGAGCAGGAGGGCAGGCAGAAGCACCTCCCAGCCAAGAGATCCTCTCTGGAACGTGTGGCTCGGGGACCACAGAGCCCTAAGGTGAGACCCCACAGCCCCCCCAGGTGCTGACTGAGCTGTGTGTGGTTGGGGACAGCACCAGCAGGACACGCTTCTGATGTGAACGATGGTTATCTATGAAAGGTTGCAGCTGCCCCATCCTCTGCTCAACAGCAAAACAGAGAGCAGATGGAAACTGTTTGCTTGGTAAACAGTTATAAGGAACTCTCTCTGTATCCCCTCTCCCCAGCTTTCATTCAAATCAATAGGATCCACCTGTCTGAGGTATTAAGATAAATCCTGAAAATTTCAGTATTGACTAGAAAGGTACTTAAAAAAAAAAAAAAAATCAATCCTGCTGCAAACAGGGAAATGTCACGGGGCTGAACGTGGAGGCTGCTCATCTCCCCAGGTAACACAGACCCAGAGCACAAACCTTCCTGGTTTATAGACCCAGCCAAAACCCTGGATTGCTGTCCTCATCTCCTCAGCTGATTAAAACAAGCCCCAGCCAGAGCCGGTGCTGGGCACACGCTCCCCGGGTGGCTGCTGCAGTGTCCCAGCTGCTGTGACAGCCTCCCCTTGCCAAAACGCACACAAACTGTTCTCCCAGCAGAAAGGGTAAGGGCTAATGAGCTGCAACCACCCAAAGACATAGAATGATAGAAGCATCCAGGTTGGAAGGGATCTTTAAGGGGGAGGGAAGCTGTTGGCTGTTTAGCCCTGACTCCACTGATGCTACACGTCCTCAAAGGTGACACTGGGGCTACCAGTTCCCCTGGGATTTATTTGGGGTCTTACTGGGGTCTAATGACATCTTACCTTTTCCAGTGGTTTCAGCCCCCGAGCTGCAAACCTCGTTGATGATGCCGTTGCGTTTCCTTGGGTCTGAGTTTCTTCTCCTTCCACCTCCAGTGGGCAGCTGATCACACACCGAGAAACACGCCGTCACCTCCCTCACACGTCTGTATCCTATCCAGAAAGCACATTTTGTGCAACCATTACATTTCTATAGGAAGATTACATAAAGGTTGAAATCTGGCTCACCCTAGTCATGTAACCAGTTATTTTGGTAGAAATGAGGCTATTTGAATGAGTGAGCCAAAAAAAAGGGTTCACCTGAAATACCCTTGAAATGTGCTATAAAAGTCATCAAAGCCCTCACCACAATCCCTCTTTGTCTCTTCGCTTTTATCCACTTTAATGGGTCTTCTTCTTACCTCATTTGTTCTTCTGCCTGATTCCAAGTCTCCCGTTTCCTTCCCACTGCTTTATTCTGCCAAACTCCTTCAAAAGCGGTGTGTGAACTTGTGACCTGCTGAAAATCGGTGACAAAACCTCCTCAGCTGAGCTGATCACTGCACCGCCTCTAAAAATAAATGACACCCTCAGGTTTGCTCTAAACCTCCCTCTTCCCCTCCGCTCCCCGAGCCATTCCTTCAAAGGACAAAACGCCATCGCTGGGGGTAATTAAAACCAGTTCATATCCTGTTAGTATTACAGGTTTAAAAATCTGAGTGCCAGGGAAACAAGGCTCTTACAGTTTCCGTAGGAAACGAACTCCCACAAGAAACATATAACTTAATTTTGCTGTCAGATGTTCCCACAGACTCCTTTTGAGAGTCAGCCGGAGCCGTACGTATGTGCCTGGAATCAGTTTAAAGCTTTATATTTAGATCGTCACCCTCCAGTCATTCAAAACACTTCATGTGGGAAGTTTTCAATGCTGTGATGAAACCCTTTATTTTGGAATTTATTGACATTTGAGGGTCTATGATCACAGCTATACCGCTGCACTGACTTGGAGGCTGCTGGTCCTTCTGCAACCCACCAGATCCCACACAGACAGAAGGTCCCTGGTGCTCAGACCCCTTTCCAGAAGAACCATTGCTGAACATGCAACAGAGACCCGACAGCACAGAGGTCAAGTGCCATCAAAATTGGGAAGAGCTGGCCACAAGTCTCACCTCCCCAGAGCTACAAACTGCTTTCCCTCGTAGCGTTGTTCTGTGTTAATGGCAAGCCAAGCGAGCAGAACCTGAGGCAACTCACTTGTGTGCCCTGGGAGAGACCTGCTTGCAGGGAAATCTTATTTCCTGTGCAATCTTCCACATGAAAACTTCTGATTGCCTCTAGTACAACACAGCACGTTGACACCCGAGAGCGATGGCTTCCTGAGCAATTTATCCCTGGAGCGATGGCAAATGATTGGGGATGCTCTTTCTCCTTGGGGACGTTTGCAGAGATAGGAGAGGCAGCCCCCCTCTCCCACCCCGATAGCTGCAGGTGGACCTATGGGGTGAAGTTTTGTGTCCATATGTCCATCACCACTGAGATGTCAATCAGTTGGCAAAACACCACATGTACGGCCCGTCCAAGGAAATTATTCTGACCTCTTTATGCTCCCAGTAAACTCGAGAAAGGAAGAACAGAATAGCCAGTGGAGGGGAGATAATGGATCTGCAACTGATGTGCTTGGGTTTGCTTTGGTAAGACCAGCCATCCAACTGCACCTCTTTGCCTTCACTGTGGTTTGATCTCGTGCCACGGATTGCACTGAGGGCAGGCAGGTGCACTAGAGGCACTGGGATGCTGCCAGAGCACTAAAACCCTGCCAGTCCCTCCAGCACATGGGTTCTGTGCTGCTCCTTGCATCTTCTCTCTGCTACTGGAGATAAACCCTCCATCCTTACTGAGCTGTGGACCAGTGGCCACCCTGGCCCCTTCCTGGGAAACCTGCATGGAACAAATGACTCCAACTCTCTGCTCTTTCCGTAGGAAATACACGGGAATGTGATAGCAATCCTCCTTCAAATGAGGGATTTCCACTAACCTGTGGCATCCAGGAAAGGAAAACTGTTTGGCCTAACACGTGACAGCAGCTTAATGACATGACAAAATAAGGGATAAAATTAATGGAGGGACCAAACCCAGGAGGGCTCCTCTGGGGTGACGTGAAGGGGTCACTTTGCTCCACTTTAGGTTCTCCCTATCTCACTCCCACCCTGGTCAGGCAGGGCCTGAAGTCTTCTCCTGCACCCCCAGGCAGAAACACCTCTCTGCCAGGAGCTGCAACAGCCCATGTCTGGGTACAGCACCTGGACTGGCAACGCAAAACCAAACCAATCCACCTGAATTATACAGGGAGAGAAACACTCACTCCTGAAATCTCTGCAAATCGGGTAAAACCCATCAGCAATTCTAAAGGAACAAGCCAATATTGGCCGAGATTGTTCATACCCATATAATGATGCTCAATCTTTGCTCGCGGCTCTTCATGACTGAAAGTAAAATCTTCGTTTGTACCAAAATTTATTTTTATCTTTCATCTTCTAAAACGCAGGTATAAGTAAGCAACCTCTCATGAGCATCAGCTGTGCTATTACAGAAGAAATGAAATATTCCTATGTAGATCTAATAGATAGCGGTAAATGTTAGCATATTCTTGAGATCCGTGAGATCGTTTAAGCAGAAATTACCTTATATTAAAAATGGATTATAGGCAGTTACCGGCTGTATCCACAGCCCTTTAGAGGAAAAAATGAACCACCAAGAATAATTTTTTAGCGACTGCTTCCATCTGAAGTGCAATCACGTTTTTTCTGGCTCCTATCAATAGCGAGGAGCCCGCGGATGAATTAGACACTCTGTCTTTGCTCCCTTCTGTCACTGGTAATTCTACCACCACCAGCCCTAGGCTTATCCTCAAGCCTCTGAACGAGAAGCTTTGGACATTCTCATTTCATATACGTCACTCAATGATCTTGAGGGTCTATTCCAAGCTAAACGATTCTACATGCAGAAACTCAGACACAGGAGAGTCAAGGACTTGTCCATCGTAACACGGGAGACCTGCATAGGAATTATCAGCAGATCCTTGGGCCCCAGACCAACGGTCGTAGGCAGCACGCTTGTCTAGGTGGCTTCTTCTGAAGATGATGAGAGCCCCAGCCCTACAAATCTCGAGCACCTTGGCTCCAACAGAAATGGACAGCATTTGTCATTTTCCAAATTTTTCACCCAACTGGCTCCCCTGTGCACACAAAGCCGGTAAAAGCAGACGTCAGGCCACAGCACTGAAAACTTCAGAGCGTTATTAAAGGCAAAGGAAAGAGCAGAAAGCAGATGTTGCCGTGTATAAAGCTGACGGGAACACATCCCCCCATCTCGCAGGTATCAGAATTGGGAAGCAGGAGTCAGAAAGCAGCTCAGCTCAGTGGGATTTTAACAAAACATCCGTTTATCAAAGTAGTCTAAAAAAAGCGTAGCTCTAGGTTTTGAAACTGCTGGTGAAAAGACAGCTGCATCTCTCAGCAATTTTAAAAGCTATCCTAAGAATTGCTTTATTTTTTTGCTTTGTACCTAAGCATTGAAAAGCCGATGAGGTAACTTTTTAGAAGTTTTTTTTACAGTATTACCTCCCAACCTGAATGCATTTTGATCCACACTGCTTTGCTGTAAAAATATTAATTCAAAAGTGCACATGAAAACAACTGGGAGGGATTGTTCACTCTTTTTTTTTTTTGGCTGGTTTCACCCACAAAAGGGCAGAGACGACAGAGAAATCTGAGGCCATGAACAGACGCTGCTGGAAGTCCCTAGAAATATCACAACCACTTTTCATGCTAGAGCACGTCATGGTATTTTTCTAAAGCAAGTGGAAAAATCACCAGTACAAAACTGTGCCTTATATCAGGGTGCTTGCTTTTTGGCTGAGATGCTGCAGATGGGTGCAGTCAGAGAATACTGTTGGAGGGAGCTCATAAACACTCTGTGCATCTCCACAGCAGAAAACAGAGCTTAACAGAGGCCAAGGGCTAACACAGCTGTGGGGTAACACACAACACACAGGGGTAGGATGACCAAAGCACCCCTGGGTGCCATACACACATCACTGCAGCTCCTGATATTGAGACCCCCTGCCTTAAGCCAAATGTGGGGAGACCCAGGTGCCCTTTGGGGGATTTGGGCTGAATCTGGGGGCCCTCTGGGATCCCTCTGGGCAGCCCCTTCTCCCAGGGCTGCTCCTGCACAGACCCAGAAGAGAGGGACAGGAGGGGGGTCTTGGTGCATCAGCTGAGGTGTTTTAGCCATCTCTCCCCTTCCTGCCCCTCACTTTGATCAGACCTGCAAGCCACCCAACCCTGAGCAGAGGAACAGATATCACCATGATCATAGACTCATAGACTGGTTCGGGTTGGAAGAAACCTTAAAGATCATCTTGTTCCAACCCTCCTGACACCGGCAGGGACACCTCCCACCAGACCAGGTTGCTCAAAGCCCCATCCAGCCTGGCCTTGAACACCTCCAGGGATGGGGCAGCCACAGCTTTCTTGGGCAACCTGTTCCTGTGCCTGGCCACCATCACAGAAGCTCAGGGCTCCCTTGCAAGCTGACTCCTGAGCTCCTGCACCACCTGCAGTGCCACAGGGCCCTCTATGTGGCTCTTGGGGCTGAGGAACACAAGAGCTTTGCAGACCAGCTGCAGCACTACTTACCTCCATCACAGCTTCTCTGGGCAACCTGTTCCTGTGCCTCGCCACCATCACAGAAGCTCAGGTCTCCCTTGCAAGCTAGCTCCTGAGCTCCTGCACCACCTGCAGTGCTCTGGGGCCCTCCGCGTGGCTCTCAGGGCTGAGGAACTCAAGAGCTTTGTAGACCAGCTGCAGCACCACTTAGCTCCATCATCAGCCCCAGGGCAGCATCTAAAGCACCACCAGCATCCATCCCATTTGTGAGCAGAAGATGTTTTGGCACTGGTGCCCAAATAAGTGCTCCTGGATGCCCTTCAAGCAAATAAATATGTAACAACTCCAGCAGAGAAGACTCAGGAGCCATTTTTAAAGACAATAATTTGATTAAAGGGTTTTTTAAAGAAATTGTCTTTGCTCGACTAAAGGGGAGGAGGGCTGGTGCGTTGGCAGGACCTTGGTGTTCAGGGTGACACTGCTGCTCACAGCAGCTCTTTGGCTGTCACCCCTTTGGCTCTGCAGCAGAGACCATCTCCCCATCTCCCACTGTTGAAAACCTGATGCCATGACATGGAGGGTCTCCACGATCTGCCAGGAGGGAAAAAGCCTCCAAAAAGCAAATCCTCCCAAGCCACTGCTGGTACCCACAGATGCCCAGGGCCGAGGAGAAGGTTTCACAGTGCCGGACCCGATTTTGATATGCCTGAGGCAGCACCAGTAGCACTCAACATAGTCAGGAGAAGATGCATCATTCAGGATTCTCACTGATCTTTGCTCTAAAATCTTTTAAAACTCCAGAAACTGCAGCTGGGACTTACAAGCATCAGCCCTGTACCCTCCAGTATCTTTCCTGTACCACATTAATGTTTAACATGCCATGCTGGCAGCTCAGGGAGCCTGGGCGCTACCAGGCAGCATCATCCCTCAGAGAGCTTGTCCACCCCTGCTTCTGTGCTTTCTCACAGAATCATAGAATGGTTAGAGTTGGGAGGGACCTTAAAGATCATCCAGTTCCAACCCCCCTGCCATGGGCAGGGACACCTCCCACCAGACCAGGTTGCTCCAAGCCCCATCCAGCCTGGCCTTGGACACCTCCAGGGATGGGGCAGCCACAGCTTCTCTGGGAAACCTGTTCCAGTGTCTCACCACTCTGACAGGAAAGAATTTCTTCCTAAAATCTAATCTAAATCTCCCCTCTTTCAGTTTAAAGCTGTTATCCCTCATCCTATCACTCCACTCCCTGATCAAGAGTCCCTCCCCATCTCTCCTGTAGCCCCTTTAGGGACTGGAAGGGGCTATAAGGTCTCCCTGGAGCCTTGTCTTCTCCAGACTGAACACCCCCAACTCTCTCAGCCTTACTGTGAGCAGGAAATCTGTTGTGGATGTTATTAAAGTGCCTGCAAGGTAGATGCTGCGAACAGACAGAGGAGAGGCTGGGAGTGTGCAATATTGCATCTTTTGAGCCGTGCAGTGTTGAACTGATCCCAGCGAGGCTTTCTCTGCTGCAGTTGAACAGCACAGTCTGCAGGGCTGCCCCAGGGAGAGTGAAGTGACAGTTCCCCAATATGGATTTTCTTCCCCTGCTGCTCAACAAATTTAGTCATTCAAATCCTAATATATTATTGATGAGCACTTCTGTCTGGAGAACACATAGAGTTGCAAGCAATTCAAAGTACAGTTTAGAACAAGTGGTGCTCTCCCCAGAGAGGGGCTGAGTGAGGGGGCGAGGGTGGCACCCAAAGGGTGTTCTTTAAAGGCGCTGTCACCTACAGCAGGGACTGGTCCTGCTTCAGGGACCTTCAGCAGGACCTTTCAGGACCATCCACAGCATTTTAACATCAGAGACACCTGTTCAAATTCATATACTTTTCTACTACCTTAAATAAAGACCAACATAGCTTTTCCAGCAAGCGTTTTTGGCCGCCCAGTCCATTTTAAAATGGGAACTGCTGACTTTTGGGGGTTACACTGAAGCTGAGACTTGTTACTTCTGTTAGGCTGGTTTCTGGCCGGCCTCTCTCCAAAACTGCTACAAGAGGAGATGGGTTTACCCCAGCCAAGCTCATGCTCTGCCATAGCAGCTCGTCCTTATTTGTCACAGCTTGTCCCCTCCCATGAACATTTTTAACATGGCCCGACAGGAGGGCACAGAACACTGGGGGAAAAAAGGGTTATTTTCAGAAAGCTGTCCCTAGAAACATGGATTTAATAAATTTTTATCTATACATTAATTTCTAGATATATTAATTTTTCCAGTTGTTTCCTAGCTCTTGGTCAAGAGTGTCAACATAAGCTAAATATGAGGAGGCATTTATACTAAGCTTACATAAACACCCAACATACCACCATAGTTATATTACTATTACATCTTAACAGGTGATTATAACCGATTCTAACAGGCCACACAAGTCTCCTAAAACCCCAAAGCTCTCCCGCTGGCTTTCCCTTCTAACCCGCCCACTGAGGGAATGCGAAGGTGCCTGGGGAGCAGGCAAACCTCTGTGCATCCACACAGGCTTCAAGTCGCTCATTCCAAACGTTATCTCAAGCCTAAAATTTCCCTGATGGCATTTCTACAAAGGTAGATTTTTCAGGACACACCACACGAGCTGATTGTACCAAGCCTTCTGCCACCTGAGTCCCGAAGCCATTCTGCCTGCGCACTTTCAGAAGCATCAATCTTTGCAGCTGCTTTCCTCGTTAGCTGGAATTTGCTAGTGTAGGCATTTTTTTAAGAGCAGAAATTGGGCTATTTCCAGCCTTTTATTTTGTTGTTTGCTCTTGTTAGAGCAGCACATGAAGGGTACCCAAAAATCACAGCCTGTCCTCTCCCACCTCCCCATGTAGGATTCACCACCCCCCTCAGTCGGGGCATGTTCTTCTCCTCACCTTCATCACCAGACTCTGTTCCCAGCCAGCATCTACACTCTCACCACACAGGAGAAGGGTAGATAACGAGAGACAGGTAATGAGAGACAGGTAACGATGAGATGACTCCCACCTCCCCATGTAGGATTCACCACCCCCCTCAGTCGGGGCATGTTCTTCTCCTCACCTTCATCACCAGACTCTGTTCCCAGCCAGCATCTACACTCTCACCACACAGGAGAAGGGTAGATAACGAGAGACAGGTAACGATGAGATGGAGAAGACAAGTGACAGCCACAAAGTCAGAGAGAAACAGGGAGATAAGAGCGCAGTGGATGTACAGAGGTCTGGTACACAGCAGCGATCCCAGTGCCTAATTAAAGACTGGTATCTAATTGAGAAGCTCTCAGTAGCGGTCTCTGCACCAACCACCCACTGGTCCCCTGCAGCAAAAGCCCTGGGCAGGGATGCTGTGGCCCCACACCTCAGCCTTCAGGTTTAGGACCCCAACTCAGCCTCAAGGGCCTCAAGGCTTGTGTTTTCAAGACACAGGGAATTCAGAATTAAAACATCACCTGGGTGCGCGGTGACCTCGCTCTGCTCTGTGCAAATCAATGCAAGCTTTGTCACTAACTCCCATCACAGCAAAGCTGAGCAGACCATGGTGAGCGAAGTGAAGATGCTGTAGTTCCCCGTTCGTACCATCGCAGTTTAAGCACGTGCTCCTCTCGGACGAGCTCATCCTCTCCTCCCTGATTCTCTATCCAATTCCACAGCACTAAAAAAAAAAGAGGAATATAGGTTGTCCATTTGCACATGTACTGGATACAGTGGAAAGCAGCACACTATGTTTGGGGATACACCTAACTGTAGGAAAAGAGCATGCCTTCCTTCAGCAACCAAAGGTACCAAGAAACATCTCAAAGCTTGGCAAGGCACGTGGTCCCTACAGCCATGGGAAGGTTTCCCAAACCCTCCCTGACTGATGGTTACGGAGCTCTCTGTCAAATGCATTCCTGTTCCCTATAGACCAGGTGTGTGACAATCCGTTTTCCAGACTAAATTTCCCTACTTTAAGATAAAGATCATACTTACGCAGACCTCATCGTGGGAGATCACTGTCTTTTAGTAGAGGTGGGGGATAACAAAACGCAGACGGAGCCAACCCAACTGACCAGCTGAAGCCCTGGAGCCCAGCAAACAATTTTTACACCTCTTTTAAAAAAGACTGGCAGCCATCTCCTGTGCTAACAAGCGTGGTTCACTCTGCAGCTGAAGCCACAAGCCCCTGATTTCTATTTATACCATCCCAGCAGCACGAGCCCCAGCTGCTTGCTGTCGGCCACCCTGAAGTCACGCAGGTGTGAACAGCTCTGCTAGAGCCCATCTCCCCTCTGCAGAGGACAAAAGCTATTTTTAGTGCTATTTCTCTATTCTTGCAGTGCTTTAGGACCTGATCAGCAGCTGAGTGGTTTGAAACAGGGATCGCCGTTATCCTTGTTTTGGTAGCAGGGAGGTGGGTGCTCAGAGGTAAGAAAATATACCTTTCTGAGAGCATCCAGGGCTGGTGAGGAGGGGGGTGAGGAGGTGCCTGCCCCGGTGGCACTGAGCCTGGTGACCTGAGCTGGACTGGCAGCTAAAACCTCACTTTCCTCTGGGCAGCTCATCTGCAGCATAGCAGCCCTGTGCCAGCAGAGAAAGCCAAGCTGGAAAGAATGTGAAACTGGTCAGCAGAAAACATGACCAGCATGGGCAAACCCCTTGGTTTAGTGAGCTTTGCTGCAATAGGGGCTCCTGGGCACAGAGAAAACCATGCCCACCACCCCACACCAGCAATGCAGCTCTTCACAGGCGGGAGGAAACAAATCACAGAACCATAGAATGGTTTGGGTTGGAAGGGATCTTCAAGATCATCCAGTTCCAGCCCCCCTGCCATGGGCAGGGACACCTCCCACCAGACCAGGTTGCTCAAAGCCCCATCCAGCCTGGTCTAGAACCCCTCCAGGGATGGGGCAGCCACAGCTTCTCTGACACCAGGAAGGGCAATGCATTATCCATACATTTGTGAGAGCTGCTGCTCTGTTGTTCCCTTCTGGCTTACAACTCTGAAGCAGTGGAATTCGTTACATTCCAAATAGGAGGTCAATATGTAATTTAATTAAGATAGATGGTTTCAGGTTCTCCCTGCTGGTGTTGCCTCATCGGGAGCTGCTGAGAGACCTGCTCTCCATGCACATCTGCTTGTGAGTGCCATACCAGGAGGTCCCTCCTGCTCCCTGACCCATTTGGTCATATTGCCACATTTATAGTAAACTAGAATGAGGGTTTTGTTAAGAAGCCAAAAGGCCTATGGCTGTGTATGCTTCATATGTTCATTTAATTACTGCTTTCCTCCTTTTTTCTTCTCAATTAACCAAGAAGGCCTTGTCTAATGGACTGAGTGAGAATGAGGCAAGAGCAAACAGCAGTTCCCATTAAGGGTTCTCCAAACCGCAGCAGGAGCTGAGAGCAACTCCTGTGTGCTCACAGCAGTTTGACGTTGCGGGATAATGACTTTGAAGGCTGAAATTAATTTACTTACACACACACACCCCCCTCCCCGCTCCGAGCACCCCACTTTGTTTGCACACACAGAACAGGCTAAGGCTTCAGAGCTGCCCTGATGTGGACACATTGTGCTCTCCCATACCTACAAGTCCTCCCGGTCACACCTGAACCAAAAGACGTCCCCAAATCTCAGTTGGGCTGAAGATGAGCTCTGTGCCAAGGCAACATCGGGCTGACTCCACACTACACACTGCCTTTGAGCTCTGAATTTGATGAATAAAAGCAAGAGAGCCTACCATTTCCTAAAGCAGCCACTGTGCCAGTTGCTCCTGATTCCCCTCGGTTTCCTGGGTGGGTGGGTTTGCTCCACTCCTTGTGATGTGATGGTGCTCACAGTGGCTGCCACAGCTCACCCTCCCGGCCAGCAGGCCAGCTGTGTCACACACTAGTGGCCAAAATCCTCCCTGGAGGGAGACTGGCCAGGTGCCGTGCTCGCAGCTCCAGGCTTCGTACCAGGCACCCCTCACCTGCCACCTTGTCCTCCTGGAAGGGCCAAAGAGCAAGTTTTTAGGCATTATTTGCAAATGTCAGATTACTACTGCATTGGTTGCTGTACGCCCCCAAAAACCCTCTTGTTCACATAAAACACCTTCAAGCAGCCTGATGCCTTACCTGATTTCCTTTGACAGGGGAAACAGGATGAGAAAGATCCTAAGAAGTGCATCCCTCAGGATGCATGGGAGATGCAGTCAAGTCCTGAATGATTTTATTTTCTTACTTGTGCACAGTAAAAACAAGCACCTAGCCACTAAGTGAAGCTGGTTCTCGCTCCATGGCTAGAATCCCTTAAAAATCAGTACAACTAAACTTTGCAAAACTAGCGGATAAGACATTCCTCAGCTTCCAAAGTTTTCCTGTAAGAAAATTACACTTTTATCTACAGTCAAACTACACTTGAGAGAGAGGGATTAAACCACTGAAAACCACTAAGAGCACAATAGCATTAGCATGGATCCACGGGCCAAATCAACAGCCAGTCTAATCTCAGGGAAAAAACCAAACAGATTTACTTGATACAGCTCCTCTGATTGGTAGCGGATGAGCACAGCTCTCAAAAGAGCAATTACAGAGAGCTCATCCTGTGTCCCTCTACAGCAGAAAGCTAAACAGCACTGTGGTTTTCTCATAACCAGGGTTGCACTATAATATACTGTGCCTGAAATTCATCCCCTGCAGCACAAAAAGAGGGGCTTCTGCCAGATTTCTCTTTTGAAAAATGATTTCATTATCACAGAATCATAGAATGGTTTGGGTTGGAAGGGACCTTAAAGATCGAGTTCCAACCCCCCTGCCCTGGGCAGGGACACCTCCCACCAGACCAGGTTGCTCCAAGCCCCATCCAGCCTGGCCTTGAACCCCTCCAGGGATGGGGCAGCCACAGCTTCTCTGGGCAACCTGTTCCAGTGTCTCACCCCCCTCACAGGAAATAATTTCTTCCTAAGATCTCATCTAAATCTCACTTCTTTCAGGTTAAAACTGTTCCCCGTCATCCTATTGCTCTACTCCCAGATAAAGAGTCTCTCCTGTAGTCCCCTTTACGTATTGGAAGGCTGCAATAAGGAGCACTTCCTTCCCAGTGAAAAGAAAAAAAAAAGCTATTAAAATGCTACTAAAGGTGACAATGTTACATCAGACGAACAGGAATGGGACTCAGATCTGCTAGAGCCAGTTCAGCTCTGCTCTAGCTGCTGTTTGCTGCACCAGGGTAGGCAGGTCCAGACTGGGGTCTCATGAGAGCTGCAGAGCACAGACCACCTCGTCCTGGGGAAGCCATGCTTCACCCTCAGAAGACCAAATATCTTGAGCAAGCTGCCCAGCCATGCAAGTGTTTCATACTGTGGCAGGAAACCTCAAACAGGCGGTTGGGACTTGCATGAAAACGGCACCTTCAGCAGGTCCATGCACAGCTCGGGGTGGTTAGGAAGCTGGTTTGGTTTTTAAACCCAGGAGGCTGCTTGAGTTTCACTGGGGACACGCATCCACAGAAAGAAGGAGCATCTCACACAGCTCATGTGCACCTCCTTGTGTTCCCAGATCTAGATAGATCACCAGCCTTTTGCACTTTAATACACACCCTTTTATACAAGCACAAAGTAGCCAGGCCTTTTTTTTTTTTCTTTCAATGTAACTGATCGCTATTAATGTGCAAGTGAATTGTTACACTGCGTCCCAGTGTCCTTCATTTGAATGATAAATGCCACAGCAGAATGAAGATATGAGAGATGACCTGCTGCAAGCAAAAAGAGAGCATGAGCTTGAAAAACCTATTACTGCCCAAGGCGAAAAGAGAAGCTAATCAGTGGGTACAGAAACCGAAACTCCTACGCTGCCTTCCCAGGTCACAGCAAAAAAACCACTCAGGCTGTACAGCCTTTGTACATCTGCACTAAAAGCAGCAGTAGAATCATCTTGCTGGTGATTTGGGGGTTGAACATGGATAGAAAGCTTGATTCTTATTTTACCTTCTTCATTAGCACATTAAAGCGTAAGGAAACTACTTGTCATTACATTGGGACCCTGAAAACCAAGGGAGGGACATTTAAGTCAGCAACAACCTACTGCAGAAAGACATGAGGGAGAGTTACTGAAAATATCCAGAGAAAATATCCAAGAACAGTACTTCTGGAGGGCATTTCCAATGATCAATTAAAATCATAGAATGGGTTGGGTTGGAAGGGACATTAAAGATCATCCAGTTCCAACCCCCCTGCCCTGGGCAGGGACACCTCCCACCAGACCAGGTTGCTCCAAGCCCCATCCAGCCTGGCCTTGAACCCCTCCAGGGATGGGGCAGCCACAGCTTCTCTGGGCAACCTGTTCCAGTGTCTCACCACCCTCACATCTGTAAGGCTTGCACTATGGTGACACACCTTGTCATTCCTTGCAACACTTGGGACCACGCTGTGATGACAGCTATGCTTCTGATCCTTTGGAGAGTGCTTGTTGTTGAAACTGCAGGCCCTGGGGAGGAGGTCCAGCAGATGGTCAGGTCTGCTGGATTCGCTCTAGCTGCTGATGGCAGCAGGCTGGCTGCGCTTGCATAGGAACAGCAGGTCCCCAGGCAGCTCTAGGGTCCCAGGATGGGGTCAGGAGGGTGCAGAGAGGTTTCCAAGCTTGGGCTGTCTGCTGTCAGAGGCATCACACAAGGGAAGCCATCAGGAATGCTGAAAAGACCAACGATCTCTGGTCTAAAATACACAGTGGTGGATATTTTCCTGAAGTTTTATACCATTTCTATGGAAAAATAGAAAGATGCAGGACAGGAGAAGAAAAGATATTATTTCAAAATCTCAATAGGAAAAAAAAATCCACGTGTCTTGGGGTGTAAGCCATCAACTTCAGGCAGGCACAGGCACTCTTTAGGAGTGATGCCCAGGTTCCTGCTTCCCCCAGCTGCAGGGCTGGAGATGGGACCCACCACTTCCAATGGGTGGGAGATGGGACCAGACTGCCAGCATGACCTGCTACAGCCCTCCCTGCTCAGGCTAAAGGTCTGCTGTTTGCCATGGCACAGTGGGGCTTACTACCAGAGCCCACAGCAACCCACATAGGAATATTTTGTCTCCTTTTTTTGGGGAGGGAGGGGGGGAAGAGCAAAATAAAGCCACCTCCTGTGTGAGCACATTGCCCTGACAAGCAATGACTTTGCAGCGTGCAGCAGGACCAGGTGGATCAGCAGGGGAAATGTTCTCACGAGCACAGGCGATTTACTCTCAGCTTTTCCCTCAGCTCACGTTGTTTAGCACAGCTGTTTTCATCTTTCCAGCCGTCCCTACAAGGAGAGAATGATTACATCCTTACAGAAACTGCCACAAGCATCCAGCAGCTCAACCCAGGTGCCAAAAGCACCTTTTCCCACGACAGTGGAAAAGCAAATGCGTTTTCTCACCTCTAGAAAAGTGCTACTCGCTCCAGCTGCTGGAGCAAACACCATCTGGGATCTGCTTTATGGTATTGTTTCCAGGTGGCAGGGTACACCGTGTCAGGAGGGTTACGTCCCCAGCTGCCACTGAGAGCCATTAGGAATTGCCTCTTCCTTCTTCAACAGCAGAGGTTGCCCCCTCTCAACTTGACTGGCAAAGCAGCACATGCAGGGATTATCTACCCCCATGTCCCACCCCATGCAAAGGATAAAACACATTGCTGATAGCTAAGACACGTATGTAGAATGTATGCAAGGTGCTCCCTTGTGTGTCAGAGCAGTGCAGACACCTGGCAGGAGCAGGAAAATGAAAGGCAACAGGCTGGGAAAGGTGGCTACAAGGCTGGGAGAGGAACAAGAACATTCAAGGTACGACTGCAAACCAGGCCTTTTAGCAAAAAGGCAGCATCAAGAGCCAAATTCTACCTGCGAGGGTCACAGAGATGGCAGCACCTCTCCCACTGTCTTTTAAGGCTTCAGGCTCCCATGGCCACTTCTTGTCCTGGTTCTCAGGTCAGCTAGAGGCAAAGTGTCCAACACAGGACCTCACACTACTTCAGATGCAAAGGGGCAAGTGCCATCCCTTGTTTTTTTAAATAAACCCGTCAGAATAGTAAGCCTAACTGTCATATGGTTTTGCAGCCATAAAAATCCCCCAGCCTGGGTACTGGTCATATATTTGAAACTCCTTACATGCCATGAAAACCAGTTTAAGCTGTCCTCCTAATCTCGCACCAGATCAGATCAAAACCGCTGAGGCAATCCTAGGCCTCAGCTGAGCTGCAAAGGCCCTGCAAAGGCCTCTCCCCCAGCAGGGAAACGAGCTCTCGCACAGGCTTCCCCAAATCTGGAAAAATCAGACCACCAGTCACTTGCAGAGGGGTTATTGGCCCAGAACAGCTACACGGACTAAGAACTAGTGCAAACCCATGATGTCCAACAAAGCCCAGGCCAGTAACGGGCCTGCTTCTCACGAGCAGGTATCTGAAGGCCTCTCAGAGGCTTGAAACTCCCCTCAGGCCAGCTTCAGCGTATCTCAGTCACGTTCCACCCATTTCCCATTCCAAAACCACCACAGTTCCAGTGCAGTAAAGTGATACAGAGCCACTCAGTGACTCCATCGTTATTTTTAGAGATAAATTTGCAGAGCTGCAAGTAGGAATGCGAGCCCCAGAGCTGGCAGGCTGCTTCCCCTGGATGCGTGAGCTTGATTCCCTAGTCCTCCAACCCTACCCTGGAGCTGGCTGACCTCCAAGCACCTCACCTGCCCAGAGGTAAACCCAGCATTTTCTCATCATCCTGCACACAAAGAGGTTGCTTGAACTCCTGATCGCCAAGAAATGGGCCGTAAAGTGATCCAAGGAAAAGAATTCCTTCCATGTTTGATCACGTCTGCTCTTTTCTTATACCCCACCTAACGCAGTTTTCCTCACAAAGAGCCTTCTAGATGAACAGTGACTAAAAAGGCCACAATAAGCACTCAGTGCCAAGCTTCCTCAAGCAAACAAGCAGAAACTTGCACCTTTATTCAAGGCTGACAGGAAGTGGCCTCGCCGCTCCTCAATGGCTGCATTATTTTCTTCAGAAGCTTTGATAATCCCTGCATCCTTGGCACAGCTTGGTAATAACCAGAACAAGTTCTGGAATTGCTCCTGTCCCATAGGTACATTTCTGGACAAAAAGACTAAATTGGGACTAGGCAAAAATAGCCACCCTCCTGCTCACATGAAATCACGCTACCTGTAACCCAGTTTGCAGGCAGCACCGACATATGGAGACTAAAACTCTGCCTGATCCTCTCCTGCCTATATCTGGCAGCAGCAGAACGCTCAGAGGGGTGGGAAGTGCAGTGGAGAAAACAGTTGAAAAGATGAGTCTTAAAATTCCATTAATTTGCACCTTTCTTCCTTGTGAGTGGTTGAAGGGCATGTGAAAAACTGAATCCTTTTTGTTGATGATGCAGAACTCCTTTTTTTTCAGGCATAGAGAAGGTGCTGCCCGGAGCTGGTCCAGTCAGGGGACCCCATTACTCCTGAGTGATACACACCAGTGCTGCTTTCACCCTCAGGGAGAGGCAAATCCGGCTACACAGGAACAGCTCGATCAGCCTCCAGGAAGGCTCCTGGAAGACTTTATGGCCCCTTTCAGTCCCTAAAGGGGCTACAGGAGAGATGGGGAGGGTCTCTTGATCAGGGAGGGGAGTGATAGGATGAGGAGTAATGGTTTTAAACTGAAAGAGGGAAGATTTAGATGAGATATTAGGAAGAAATTCTTTCCTGTGAGGGTGGTGAGGCACTGGAACAGGTTGCCCAGAGAAGCTGTGGCTGCCCCATCCCTGGAGGGGTTCAAGACCAGGCTGGATGGGGCTTGGAGCAACCTGCTCTAGTGGGAGGTGTCCCTGTCCATGGCAGGGGGGTTGGAACTTCATGATCTTTAAGGTCTCTTCCAACCCAAACCATTCTCTATGACTCTACTGCAGACATGTTGTACTGATGGCTCCACATCCAGAATGGACACTTAAATAATAAAAACAAGAGGCACTGAATGACACTAGGAATCAGGTTGAAAGCAAAAAAGAAGTCATCCCTCTTGCAGATGACAGCTCAGCAAGTAACTCCCTGGCTAAGAGTGCTGTGGACACTGAAAGTTCACACTGGGTCAAGGGGAAAAAGGAAGTTCCTGGAACAGAAAAACACTGATGGTTTTACGCCTGTTCCCACATTTAGGGACAGGAGACAAAGTGAGGGGCATCTCTGGTCAGGCCCTGGACATCTCAGCATAGGTAGGAAGAGGCTGTAAGCATCAGCCATTCCAATCACAAGAACCACCTTCTAGCAACAGTTAAACAGTTCAATCTAATATAAATTGTGTGTCGTGGCAGTATTTGATCCTCTAAATTGACTCTCATTGCCTATTTTATGTATAATTCTATATTTTAGGATAGCTTGAACCAAATGAATTTGCAAAACCAGCTATATTTTTCAGTACTTTATGTAACAGATTTTTCAGTTCACACACCTTCTCAGACACAGCTACTGAAACTGAACACATATATTGACTGTGCTGTTTGTAAACCCAAGGCTATTTTTGTCTTTACAAGTAGAATGCATTCTAATTGAAAGACCAAAAAGGTGTTATGCAGAACCCGAACCACTTTCACAAGCCAACCTTTATTTTCTTAAATGTTGAGAAGCGCGTCTCTTTTCCAAGCTCTAGTCTAACTACAAACAAATGTCATCCAGCAGCAAGTTAACAATACACCTCTAATGCCTACCATTGGAACACTTAACTGCAGACCACTGCAAGGATTAATTAATCCCCGACACAGAGCTACAGCACAGCTCTAACAGCAGCGCCGCTGTCCCCAGCAGACACCCACTGATGCCATTGCCACCACAGAAGAGAGCAAGAGCTTGCACAGCATCCTCAGCACAATTTTATTCCTATAACCTCACACGATAAACACCTTTTCCCATTAATCTTTCAACACCAACAGTTTTAGGTATAGGTAATGTGTTCTAGAGCAACGATTTAAAATGCTAAATTGCAAGAAGAATGTAAACCTGTACCAACATGCCTTCAAAATGCCTCAGTGTGAGAAGTATGTTAGATAAAAATCAATGCATTCTTTCTTTGTAGACAGACCTCACACATCATGACCAACTCAGAAGTTCCAGTTAAACTGTAACTTCACTCCAGCCTCTGCTTACATTACAAAACCACCCAAAAATGCAAGTTACCACCATTCGAGTGTGAAGAGTGGGGCCTGTAGCATGTTTGACTCGAGCATTACCATCCACACAGCAAACAGAAAATCCCCACCTCCACACAAGCGCACACACAAAAGCTTGATGATAAATCTCAATTAGATTTTTTTTTTCCCCTAATGGAGCACTAATATAGCATCACTAAAACTTCATTGAATTAACATAATTGCATCACATAGAAAAGAATCATGGCTGTAGGACACAGACTTTCTGTATGCACTGTTGCTCTACAAGGCTGTGGTAGTTCTATGCCATCTCAGTTGTTATATTTCTAGCACACTTTTTTTTTCCTTGTAAAATATTAAGCATTTTGTTTACTCAGACAATAATTCTCCCAATACTGAAAAAAACCATTTTATTGAAAACTTCTAAAAGGAAAAAAAAAATCTTCACACTTCAACTAAAGCAAGAATCTGGCACGGAATGTGCTCAGAACTTTTTACAAAGTAATTACAATCCAAGAAAAAAAAAAGACCAACATAAATCAGTACGAGCATCGTAAAGTATAAAAGCTACAAGACAAGAAAATGATAGTTCTTGCAATGTAAAACATGCTTCAAGAGCTGTATCCTGTTCTCACACTGTTCACGATGTAACTTTCGTTCGGGAAATGATTTCATTCACAAAACTGTTGTTCTTTGCCAACACATCATTTCTCAGCTGTTTCAGCTTGATTTTGATGTCTTCTTCTGACATATCTGTCAGGGGCAATGCTTTCACTTGACAAAGAAAATCCTGAATTATCTTTTCACCTTCCTGAAATGGAGGGAGGAGAGGGAAAAGAAAACAGAAGGGATGTTTAGATGGCAAACAAGATTCTTCCAAATTCTGTCAAAGATACAAAGTATTATTCAGCACCAGAAACTTTTGCAGGCAAAAACTCCTGTTATTTTTGTACTTGCTATCATGTTCTCAACACCAGAATAATCCAGTTATACTGGGATCGAGAGTTCTTTCTTCCTTCAACCCATGAGCAAAAAGCATCAGTGGATCAGCAGAAATACAATGTTGTGTTCCACATTTAATTCCGGTGTGCAATCCACATTAGGTGAGAATTGTTAGCAATAACAGCAGAGTGGCCTCATCACCCAAACCAGTCACTTTCTGGAGGAACTGTAAATCAAAACCAATGTTTCAATATGCAAAAGGAAAGAACAAAGTGTAACCAAGCAACTGCAGAGTGGCCGTCACCAAGGAGAACAGATGATAATTAAGCTTCATGCATATGCTTTTACACAAACAGGCGAAGTGGAACTTCTAAACAATCTGAATTGAATAGCAGGAGAAACCATCTCAATGAATGGCATTCAGGATCCATGTATTAGAAGCAATTTATCCAGAGTACAGAATTTTGTCTTGTTCTCTGCATTTTAGAACTCTACTCCAAAGCTTTTTTATTTCATTGTTTAGGACTAATGCGGTGTGCTTTCAGTGCAGCAGCCTCCAAGGGACTTGGAAATGTAATAGCATGCTTTTTCCTCTAGAGATGATGTTAACGAAGGCAGACAAATTGCCTGGGCGAGACATCTAAAGCTATGTCATTCTACTGGCCAGAGAGTTTATGAAATATTAAGTATTACTGAAATATCCAAGAATAAAACATGATGCTGGGTTTGTCAGAAGTGTTTGCTGCATTGATTTAATTTACACCAACTTAAGACCACACAGCCAGATCCAATGAATTTGAAAAATACTTCACCACGATACCCAGCAAGGCTGGCAAGGGAAAGACAATAGTGGAGCAATGAGGTAGCTGGAGGGGGAACAACCTGGCACTAACAGGTAAGGCAAACCAGAGATTGTTCATCCACAACATCAGATCCACTTACTGAGCCAGGAACAAAGGCAGCAGACCTCTAAAACTGAAAATAAAGTGACAGATAACAGCCTCTGTCTAGAGCAAAGGCTTTTTAAATGTAGAAGGCACTTTCAATATGGCCTAACACTCCAGATGCTGGAGTATTACCAAGATTGCCACAGATGTATAGGAGGAAATAAACAAGTTACAAGGCTGCAAAGTTTCATGCCAGCTGCTGGGACACAGAACTAATGTGTGTAAACAGATTTATACACATGCAGCAAGGAGGACCTGACTACTGGCAAAAGTCAGTGCAAGTCCTAAGGCAGCATGTGGATTTTCTAGGAGGCTGCAGGGGCTGTCACTCTAAGGACTCTTCATCCAGCAACAAGATGACACAGGCTATTCTGAAAAACTTCCTGCAAGTTTCTGTTTTCCTTTACACTATCTGCCAATGAAGCTTTTTTTAAGAGAAAGCAAAGGGAGAAGAAAAAAACCAGCTCATTCAAATAGCTTTACACAACTGTATTATGCTGTGGAGATATGATCAGATCTACGCTGAGATGTGGGTTTCCTCAACTTGGGCTTGAAGCCTGCACAAAGCCAAGAGCATTTTATTTGTCAGTTGAGTAGAGAGAACCAAACTAGATTTCCATGTGAGATGGGAAGAACTTCATGACATCTGTAAATTAGACACTCCACGTCCAAAATGTCATGTCCTTCAATACAACCAGCCCGTGAGATGTCTTAGATGGAAGGGCACAAAGGAGAAAGCTCTGATGTGAACAGATCTGAACATGTTCACATTAAGCTTCAAGAAGTCAGCACTTAACGAGCTCTCAAATAAGGGGAAGCAAAATCAGGTGGCAATTCACTGGCACAGGTGTCATGGTTTAACCTCATCCAGCAGCTAGAACCATGCAGCCACTCGCTCACTTCCCCCAGTTGGATGTGGGAAAGAATTGGAAGAGTTAAAGCAAGGAAAAACTCACAGGTTGAGCTAAAGACAGTGCAACAGATAGAGCAAAAGCCACACACACAAGCAAAACAAAACAAGGAATTAATTCACTGTTTCCCATTGGCAGGTGGGTGTTCAGCCATCTCCAGGAAAGCCAGGCTCCATCACACATAACAGTGACTTGGGAAGACAAAAGCTGTAACTCCCCTTCCTCCTCCTTCCCCAGCTTTATCTGCTGAGCATGACCTCAGGCGGCATGGAACAGCCCTTTTGGTCCATTAGGGTCAGCTGTCCCAGCTGTGTCCTCTCCCAACCTCTTGTGCCCCCCCAGCAGTGTGAGGAGCAGAAAAGGCCTTGATTGCTCAGCAACAATCAAAACCACCAGTTTGCTATCACACTATTCCCATCCCAGATCCAAAACACAGAGCTTCAACAGCTGCTCAGAAGAAAGTTAACTCTATCCCAACCAGAACTATTACAAGAGCCAAGAATAATCTCAACAATTAAAGCAAAAGCTAGAGCTTAAGTCACAAGAAATAGCGCACACAAACTAAGTAGCCAACAAAAGCAGCGAACACAAAATTCTGGCTTGGTTCACAGCATAAAAAAAATCCCACAGGACAGATAGGGACATGGTCTCTTGTATAACTCTAGTCCTATGCTAATCATGCTAATTGCTGATCATTATTCTTTAAGAAAAAAATTAGTTTCATTCTCACGACTATGTTTTAAAATAAAATTCTTCCCTATGTTAACTTGAAATGAATCTAAACCAAAACCCACCATCCTCGAACAGCTCACCAACTCCTGATGAACTTCACTGCTAAAACATTTTGTTATGGAAAAATAAGATTATAGTTAGTTATCCTCAAGCTTTGGGGGAATATGTAACCTAGATCTATTTTGCTTGGGCTATTCCAGCTAAACAAATTTTAAAAAGCATTCTTGATAGCAAACCTCTCTTTCTCTGTAGAATTTCTTGGCTGGTGGTTCTCCTTCAGATTCCTTGGACTTGCCAATGTTTTGAAACTCCTCCAGCTCCAATGCTTTCACTCTTGCACTTTCTATCACATGTTTTGGGAAAGCTGCCAGCTCTGCGACGTGTATTCCAAAACTCTGGTCACAAACACCTGGGTACAGAGAAAAACAACCAGTAAAGCATTCTCAGGAGTTAATATGGCTACACAGAGCAAACTTGTAATAGGTCTCTGTTCTGAACAATTAAGTGCCTGAGGTTCTCCCAGCATTTTCTGGTTTACCTTTTGGACAATACACTCTAACGCAGACTAAAGAATACGCTCTTATTTAATTAAGCTCTCTTAAAGCAGTAATTGCAGAGCTCCAAAAGTGCTTCAGGAAGAAAAGGAAAAGTCTTCAGGCAGAAAGACTTTCCCTCTAGTACTTTAATGAAATTGAATAATGGTGTTTATTAAAGTACTTCAGTACAGACTGTAGGATACAGTAAGTCACACCATTTTAAAATTTTTTTAAATACATCTCTCTCACATTCTATGTTCATATGAATACACATATATGTGTATGTATATAAATATTAAAAATGTTGCATTCTCAATCGTCCTCCTTCTCCTCTGCATCAGTACCACGTAACTCCTCAGTCTGCAGGCGTCGTCTTTAATTATATCAAAACCTTTCAACTTTAACTTTACACTTACTTCAATTAAAGCACTGTTCATAACATTTGGTTGAGAAAGAAAAGTTCTCATACTTGCTCAAAATATGTCAATTATACAGAGTTACATAAAATAATTTTCACTTCAATATCAAAAGCGCGCTGGTACAATCTGTCAACCCCATTCATTACCAAAATTCCAATCGGCCACCCACAAATATTGTTACATCCTTTTAATTTTGGTCTCCAGCAAGGAGTTATGAATAAATGAATTACACATGTAAAACGATACTTAACTAATCATCAATTAAATATTGGGTAATGGCAGAATAGGTAAAGGAAAAATTTAGCATTTACAGTTTTTTCTGGTTTATTAACCTTGTCATCTCTCAGGTGTCTTAAAGGAAATTAATATTCTTAAGCATAAATTAGTTTTCTCAATTTTATATTAAAAACACACACCTCCCCAAACACAAAGCTAACGCAGGTCTCTGTTGATAGAATCCTGAAAAGAGGCCTGAGGAACTGCACTTTCTGTGTCTCCTCCTCCAGCTACTCTGACACACTCTTGAAGCATGAAGACAGGGATGAAAATATACTATAAAATTCCTTGTCGTGCATTTCAGGTTTAGTTTTACATTTCAAGTGGCATGAAACCTGTTGTTTGTTTCAAAACACAGCTGTATCTGAGCTGTCTATACTCACATCCTTGCTCAAACAACATAACTTTTCCAGAGCACGACAAAAACTTATGCAAAAACTTAGGTGAAAGACACCTAATTCGAGATCAGGTATTTTAAGATTAAGATTTCCTAATGCTGTATCTCATCTGACAGAGGTTAAGTAGATCCATACAAACTACTGGGTCTCTATGCTCAATAGCTCTTCCAAGAAAATGGACCAAATGAAATGACACTGCACTTGCAAAAAACCCATGTGTATCACTAAAACCAGCAAAACTGGTTGAAGAAAAATATGAAATTCACCCAACTATTTGGGCAATATAAGTTTTTTTTAATCAGAAGAGTTGCTGTTCCGAAGGATTTAGATGTAAAAAGGCAAAAGGTTGAGAATTAGCGTATATTACTTCCCCCCCTCAATCTAAGTACTCCAAATAAGGCATAATAAAGACAGCTTGTTTGAAGACTATACATTGCCAGCTCTTGCTGCACTGAAAATAACAGTTTCAATGTACACTTGCAGCAATTTATGACTACACTTGTCTTCCTTTCCTATGCACACTAAGCCATACTTTAAGCACTGATTTGAGCAGGGCACTCAAAGGGCTCTGATCAATCACTCAGTGGAAGGAGCTCAACATGTGCTGGAGAAGAAGGGAAATGGCAAACTCCAGGAGAACCACAGACATTGCATCTCCACTGCATCAGGCTGGCTACCAGGGCCACAGCACTTTGGACATTCAATACCCGGCAGCAAAGCCTGGACATTGCCTCGGAAAAGTGCATGAACAGAGGAGATCAGAGGCCACTTCAAAGGAATAAAACTCTTGAAAGACAAGGACACAGAGTTAAGCAAAACAAGCCAGAGGAGAGCAGTTCTTCTAGCCGTGTTTTGATTCCCATTGCTCAGAGCAATAGCCTAGCTTTATAGAAAGGCACCTGACAGCTAACTGCAAGACTATACCCACAGGTGAATACAAAATTAGAAGCAGTTACACAAGTCATCAAAGGATTAGAAATGAAGTAATTTCATGGATTTAAAACCAGAAGAAATGAGTAAGAAATAATCAATTAGTAACATCATAAGAATAAAACTAGCATGGTACCATTTGAGTGAAGCTCAAATCAGGATATAATGAAAATTCATTTACCAATCATCTAAAGACACTTAATGGCATGGTGATTGCCTGTGAAGATTATAAAAATTATCTTTAAAGACATAACAGTAAAATCTAGCAATTGGACAGCATATTAGATTCATTTCAGAACAATGTATGCCCTAAGGAATGAAGAGTCCTAAATCAGCTAAAGAAATCAGGAAATATCGGAGAGAGTTCCAAGACAGCACATACTGAATATGCACTAATCATGAAAAGCAGGGCTATCAGGAGGAACCAGGCAAGCTAAAGCAAGTATTTGGTATTGTGTCAAAACGACAAAACAGTTTTCAAAATGAGGAATGAAGTTCAGCCATTGTACTTGTAAGATTAAATCCTAAACTAAAAAGATACAGACATCAGCCTCCAGGACTTGAGACGCAAGACAAGGACTAGCTCCTTTGCCTTAATGAGGATGGATGATACTCAGTAGTTGTCTCAGTAAAGATAATAGCCTCACTCCTCAAATAGTTATTCCTTATTTAAGAGAAAACCACTCCACAAGATAAATTGTTGATCTAATGCTTTATAGCCATGGAGTTCTACAGTAACCATGTTCTATTCACCTGAGTGCCATCTAACTCATTCCTTCACTGTAGAATTCAGACAAAGACGATTAAGTGGTATTTTTAAGCAGAAAATATAGCATAACAGTACTCTGCCCAAATTTTGAAATCAAAATCTTAGCCCAGAGGTAGGCAACCTGACTGAAATGCTCTTATGGGAACAACAAAACCACTGTAGAGTTTGCAGCTAAATTAGAAGGCTATAAATGACCACACCTTGCACGCCAGTTACCCAGCCCTGCTTTCCCTAGCATAAATACACACTCCTGCTGAAGGGAGCAAGAAGAAATGATTGGGGGTATAGAGAAGCAGGAGAAACCACTTACTGCACTTAACAGATGAAACTTACACACAATTAAAAATTGTCCAATTTAATACCAAAAGGAAAAACTGGATCCACTAAAGGATTTTAATTAAATACATCTGACTTATCTTACACTAACAAAACAGGCTCTTTGTTGTTTTATTATGATGCCATTTCCTAAAAACTAAACACATAATTTTTCCTATATCAAACTACTACATAACTTGGGCAACATCTTTCTTCAATGACTAAACCTTATTACAATGAAATAGAGATTACTAAAAACTGTCAGCACGTAAAAGCTGCACTCGTTTCTTTTAAAAGAACAGTTCAAAGAACAGAAGTCCTTTTCTGTATGATTTACCAGAACCTACCCCTTCCTCCATATGGAAAACTGAAACAGCAGCAAGTTAAAATGGCTGATTTAGGAAAATAGAAAACAATTATTTGGAATCCTTCTCTCTGCTCTTTATAAAAAAAATAAAGAGGGGGGAAAAAAAAAAAAAAGAGAGACCTCAAAGGCAGAAATAACCTAAATAACCTAGAAGTCTTAACAAAGAATCACCAACATCACCAACTGTGCTGGGCATGGAAAGAGCTCCTGCCACATTCTCTATGGACAGAGAAGAACATGTCTATTATAACCCTTAAGCACAACATATGAAATATCTTTTTATGCTATGTATTTTCATTAATATTTCTTCATCTGTCAGTGCAAAATAAAGTTTACCCTGTTCTCCACCATTTACAGAGTCTTACCTTCCTTGACACGGTAAAGCATTGTCAGTGTGTCGTCGCTGGTCAGAGCAGTAACGTGCAGGTTATTTACTGTTGGCACTTGGTCAGCAAGAGCTGTCAGTTCATGAAAATGTGTAGCAAACATACAAAAAGCACAGATCTTGCTAGCAATGTATTCTGAGATAGCCCATGCCAAGCCAAAACCGTCGTAGGTAGAAGTTCCTCTTCCCAGCTCATCAATGATTATCAGGGAGTTTTCAGATGCTGTCCTAAAAACACAAGGGCATTTTTGTAATGTTTAATATCAGCGTGAACTCTAGATATTGGAGTACCACACGTTATGTCACAGAGGCATAGCAGAAAAGAGACAAAAGACTGAAACAATAAAATAAAGCATGCACAGTCGCACGCTGACCATTCCAAATTTGCTTCTTTGGCCCATTTAGACTTTAGCTTCCTGGAAGCAGCCCTATATGACCACTGAGACAAACAGAAGGTGACTTCAAGGACTTATGAGCCTGCTGAAAAGGACTTGAGATCCTCTACTGAAATCCTACATAAAAGGAAATCTTAAACCCATCTTCCTTAGAGCACCACCTTTCCCATCAACCCCAACCGACAAGATCAAAGCAGCAAAGGGACTTACCTAAGGATTGAAGCGGTTTCTAACATTTCAGCCATGAAAGTAGACACTCCTTTCAGCTGACTGTCTCCAGCTCCCACCCGAGCCAGGATACAATCCACAATGCTTATTTCTGCAGAGTCGCAGGGTACAAAACACCCAATTTGGGCCATAAGAACGATCACCCCTGTCTGCCGGATGTATGTTGATTTTCCCCCCATGTTAGGGCCTGAAAAAGAAATTTTGCAAATTAATTAAAAAATTTAAAAATAAAAAATCTTTTACAATTCAACACTTTTTTTAAAGGAGAACAGGCTTTAAATTAAAACAAAGAACACTTAAACTTATTACTCTTTTGCCAGAGAAGAGGAGCAGACTTGTCTAACAGGTACAGCAAGTAGCTCCACTACTAAAAATGCTCCTTTTCCTGTCTCACTGAATGCTGCTTTTTCAAAAGAAAGATGATCAGACATCATTAGGGGCTTCCTAAGTTTGGAGACTTTTCAGAAGCACAAGCGGTCATCCAAAACACATGTCCATACCTAAAACTAGTAAGCTTTAATTTAAAAGTCGTCAGTATTGCTGCTTAAGTATGAAAATAATTTGCTTTCACCTCAAACAACAGTTACAGTTTGTCTGTAAAAATGAAATAGCTAAATTACAGACCGCGTACAAGCTAATGGGGGATTTAAATCACAATCTAAAGGGATTCTGAATCAGCAAACATAGATATTAAGTAGTTAATTTTAACTAAAGTACTAATGAAATAAAAAGTATTTTCCAGAAAATTGATCATTAAAACCAATTTTATGCTTTTGCTAACCAGAAAAACAAGCGTGTTACCATGCATTTATTCGTATTTTTAGTTTTTCTTTTTGATTACGTTAGAAGTGTTCATTAATCATTCTCTAATTTCAGATCTCTGCTACTCAGAATGTATGTCAAGGACATCTGGATGGAAATTAAAATTCAATTAAATGTATAAACACTAGAAATGTTTTCCTGTGTAGTAAAATTATCTTAATTACACCAGAGAATGGGGAAAAAAAAAAAAGGGTACAGTCATTAAAACATGTTTTGCATTTAAAATCGACTTTCACACTAAACAAAGAAAACATTAACAGAGAGGCTGATTAAAATCTTGCCTACAGAAGGTGCCTACGTGGCTACAGTACAATTGATGTCTGCTGGAATTTTCCAAATCATTTCAGCAAGTTCAGATTCTCCCGCTCCAGAGGTTGCCTGGCCTGTGGAGCTACACTTACTAAGGCAGAGAATAAATATATTAAAGAAGGACTGCTTTCTTATTTCCTACATTTCCTTATTTCCTGTCCTAGCAGCCTCTCTCTCCTTCCCAAATGACTATTTCTAAATTAACAATCACCTTCTCCAAACTCGTGCACTATAACTACAAGCAACAACTGATTCCATGACTGTTAATTTGGGAGATTAGAAATATGCCTGTATGCGCACAAGCACGTCGAATACCCACTACACATGTCACAAGAACATTGTGGACACTTTCTTTTTTTAATATATTAGGCAACAGTACCTTACAAATACCCTCCCTTCTTTTCCAGAGCTAAATCTAATCCCCCATGCAGAAAGATTACTACCTTGCTAACTGCTCACCCTATGGTGATTAGAGAAATTGTTTTGACAGACTTTTATTGGGTTGTTGGTTTGTCTGCTTGCTGTTGCTTGTTTTGTTGTTTGCTTTTTTTTTTTAAAGACATCATTATTGAAAATACTCGAGACGTTTAAAATGTAAATAACAAATGAAAAAGAGAACAGAAACATCTACCAGTAATAATGTGGAACATCTGCTTGCCCTTCTCAAATGTAACGTCATTGGGGATGAAGGCCACCTCATCTTGCACTTCGATGCAGGGATGCCTGGCACCTTTCAGCACAATCCTTCCTTGTCCCTTCTCCAGAATGACAGGACGGACATAGGGCACCGGTGCTCCGTTTGACACATGAGCAAAACTGACAATTGCATCTAATTGAGCAATTACATCATTCATCGTCTGTATTGGTTCTGCATAACCTGGTTTTGATTAGAGAGATATAAATTCAACAGTTAGAAATTCTTTTGTTCTTGCTGAAAAGATAACTTAAAGCCTATTTTGAGCCCACAAAATTAATCTGCATTAAAAGTCATTTTTTGTTTAAGACAGCAGTCATGTTTTGCGAGTGTCTAAGATGCTATCCTAAAGTTTCCATACTTTGACTACAAAGGGGACTTCTTCAGACTAGGAAAAGGAAGAGGTGAGGCCATGATGATTGTTTTGCCTTTACACCAAACAAGAAGAAATAGCTTATTTTCATACAGGAAGGGAAACGGTCGCAACAGCAAGATGGCTGGAAATCCAATAAATTGAATCACCTCTTGAACTGGCTGGGCACAGATCATTAAGAAGACTTTAAGTCATACTCATTCGAGAATTACACACATAATCCAGTGTTCTTCATTAAATTGCCTCCACTTGGGAAGAAAAATGCTTTTTAAATACACATAAACACTTGTAAGTCTGTCTGCACACCACAGAAGCTTTCAGCAGCAGTGCAGACTTTCTTAAGCACACTAGGTATTTATAGATGACATATTGAAACTAATTCCCCTATATAATACCCCATTAGATTTCCATATAAACATAAAAACCTTAGTATGCTACACACAAAAAAAACACCACTTGAAAATTACCAAGACAAAAAATATCTAATAAGCTACTGATTTTGCAATATGCTGGCAAATTTATCATGACAACAGGTAAAAGCTTATGAAGATTTCCATCATAACTTAATACACACTCAAATACATCATCCTAATAAGTGCTTTTTTATCTTTAATAATTTGTAGCAATGCCAGGAAAGAGTCTAACCACAGAAGGCAACATATTTCAAACTTTCAAGAACTGTCTAAAAGCCAAACCTCTTTTTTTCACTCTAATTCTTTGGGGAACATTACAGTTCTCTACAGAGGGATCTACAAATAACTGCAAGTCTTTCCCAGCATTCCAGATTGTGATACGCACATCAACAACACTGACATATTCACCTGAAGCAATGTTAATGATTTCTTTAACAATTGCATCCTGAGCCTCTTCATACTCTTCTCTGTTCTTTATATATTCATCATTGACGGAGCTCAGTTTGCTGTGAACAAAATCACAATATTTAGAAGCTGTGTTCTGTCTTCGCTGCTACAACGCCAAACTTCTGGCCTCCTCATCTATGAGTCAGTAGCAGTTGTCCCCATCTGTTTTAACAGCAAGGTTCAGCACAAGGACCACAAAGCATCTAATCTACAGTTCATCCACACCAGGGTATCAGTAAGATTAATTTTAAGTTGAAGATCACCCACAAGGGCCAAACCAGCAACTCTAGCATCTCTGAACACATTATTGTTAAAAATCTTACAGTAGTCGGTTGTTGTAGACACTGTATGTATAAGGACTTGCTCATAAAGCTATATTTCTGGCCATTTTGCAAGAAGATGTGGCAGTGAAAGAACTGGCAGAGGAGAACTGCTGCTAAGCAACTGTGCAATTAGCCAGAGTCCTACAACAGGCTTATCAGAGCCAAAGGCATTGACCTCCGTCATTTAGTAAAAACCTCACTGAACTACTGTCACTAGGAACAGGTTCTAGTCTTCAAAATAAAGTAAGCTGAAATCAAGAGAGAGTTTAACCAAATGTTTATTCTTCTCAAGCTTGTCTCCAAGCAGACTCCGGAGAGAGAGAGAGCAGAGTCTGCAGGACTGAGTATGAAACACATCCAAGCAGCGCACCCAGGAGTCAGCCTTGAGCTTCTAGTACCATCTACACAAGCAACTATAACTTAACTAAGCACAGAGAAGTCTGCTTTATTAGTGATCCAGGGGCTTCTTCTCTCAGGGAAAGTAACAGATGACACACAACAGAGGTGCTAAGTACCGTCTCCTCAGTTACAGAAAAGCAGAAAAGCCTAACTTCATCATTACATTTAGATTCATAACATATTTAGAACCAAAAAAAAAAAAAAAAAGCTGTTTTAAATTTCAGGGATGTTTTGAAAAAATATCCTCTGAGTAAATGTTAAAACAAAATGCAATTAAGGTTTACACTTCGTTCATTTAAGTAAGTCGGTGCGAAATACACCAACATATTGGTTGGTGTGAACCAATATGTTTGCCCTCCTTTTCAAAGCCAAGGATTTATTACTTATGAAAGTGAGTGATTAACAGAAACAGTCACTATTAGTAATACCACTGGCTTGAAACCAACCTTGCCCCATAGGCAGTGCTCCTCACACTCGTCTGTCAATCAAGATTTCCCTCAATAAACTCACTTTTCTGATGCTAACTCCAGCAGGAACTGCTATACAGAAAGTGATATCAGCATGGTTTGTCTGAAACAGGCTCCACAATGTACCAATCTCTTCTATTTTTACCTTTCTGTATATAACACATGCAGGAGACTTAAAGACTATTTTTCTCCTGGACCTGCCACTGACAGACAAGGAGGAACTTGTCAGGGGGTTGAAGTCCAATTAGTGGCTGGTTATTAGCAGCATTTCTTAGGGTTGATACTGGGGCTGATACTATTTATGCTTTAATTAGCAACCTGAATGATGGGACTGAATGCACTCTCAAATGAACTCTCAGCAAGGTCGTGAACAATACCACATTACGGGGAGCCATCAGTGAGCTGGAAGACAGGGCTGCAAGTCACTGGGATATCTACAGAAATAGGTGGACATGAATTTCAACACAGCCAAACGCAAAGTTCTGCACCTGGGATGAAATAACTCCACGAAACAGTACAGACTGAGGTCCAAATGGCTGTAAAACAGCTATTCATAAAAGAGCTGGGGGGACTTGGCTGTCTCACAGGCCGAGAGAAATGCCTGCCCAGGCTGAAAAACTCTGAAGTCAGCCTGGAGAGGAGAGGCACGAGGACTCTTCTTGGAGGTGCACAGCATAAGACTGAGACACTAAAAACCCAAACTTCTGCAAGGAAAATTCTCACTAGATCTGATTAGGTAGATTTTCACAAAGAGTGGTCCAGCACTGGAACTTGTGTGGAACTTCACCAGGTTGTGAAGGATGCTTGGAGGATAGGCATCTGGGCAAGGCCTGGAGCCACCCCTTCTAATTTTGAGGTAGGATCTAATTTCCAAGGTTGCGCTGCTTTGACTGAGGGGGTAAGACCAATTAACTTCAAGAGGTGACCGTCGACAGAAGTTTTTATCTGATTCTGCACATGCAAATTTCTACCTTGTTTGCTCTGTGTAAAAATAATGAAGTACAGAGAGAGAGAGACATCTAATGACTAAGGTAGCCCTTGCTCCTTCTACAATGCTCAAGAAAGAGGAGCTAAAAATTCAACAAGAAATATACACTTCTTGCTTCGCTGATGTGTGACAGACCTACTCTCCAAACAAGGAGACACTGAAACAGCATCAATCCAATCACCCTGAAGACTGAAATTTTTAAATAGCTTAATCTAGAGAACAACAGAATCAAAATCCAATACATAGGACCAACAGAAATTACAGCATGATTTGGAACAAAAAAAGAAACGTAACCACCAAAACTGCTACATGTCATATTTGGTAATAAACACAACTAACTCTTTTCCTATTGCAGCTTGTGAACGTGTCTGTATGAACACTCATGGTGAATGCAATTATGCTAGTAGGTGCAGCTAAAACACAGAAATTAGCCCAAGTCAAAGGACCAAAAATAGCACATAGCTGGCAAAGTAAATGGGGAATGCAGCTTTTAGCAGAAAGTGTATGATGACGATGACTCTCTCATGTCAGTCTTGCTCAATATCTCAATCCGTGAGCCAATTAAAAAGGTGAAAATTCAAGCCAATCAAGAAGTAGGGAAACCAGTTTATCCGCATGATTACAAAGAAAGGAACCATTTTGTTTGTTTCACAGCAGGCTTGAAAAAGTCCCAAGATGATCTCATACCTGTTAGTAAATTTCACACCGTTCTTCTGTGTATCAACTATTCCGTATTTTGAATTGTTACGGAGAACTTTTTCCTCCTTGCAAGTTATTCGAAAGTGATGTCCAAACTGTGAATTTGTCTCCAGTTTGATACTTTTGCCAGCTTCCAAACCTTTTAGATGAAAAGAAAGAAAAAAGAAAACTGTGATTATCAAAAATCCTGCAGCCTGTGCTATTTCTGCTCCCTAATCCCTAGTTTGTGTGATGTAGCCACTCCTAAATATGCTGTTCAGTATATTTGCTTTGGTTCTGTACAGGTATGAGAAATAACACAAGTTCACCGATTCATTCTCTGCTCTTACTTTGATATGCTCTCAAATTGCATATTCAAATCAGGTTCATGATTATTGCATTGCTATATATTCTCCAGAAATATGAAAAATGCTCATAGCGTGCCGCAGGGACATTCTATATTGCTGCTGTAAGCATAGCACTTGTAATCTTGTGATCCTTTTATTAATACATACTTCTGCTGGTACGATTTCTCATTCCATCCCTACACAATCTTGCCTTTCCATCTTTTCATCCAGGTATCTTGTTTACACTAAAAAAATCAAGACTGAAAAATATGCAAGCCCTTAAAAGTGTAACCTAAAATAACTATGTTGTTGCCAGTTTTCCTCGCCATATTTGCATTAAAAATTAATTATTTTATTTAAGTTGCTCTTCGAATGCCCAATTCATGAGCTGCACATGGAAATTTTTGCACAGGATAATCAAGTCTTTAAATATCTCATTTGCTTACACATTACATTTTGCAAAGAACTCCAAAAGAAAACTAGCATGTCCTGAATGGACACTCATGAGAATGCATAGGGGAAAAAAAACAAGTTTCAATGCAAAATAGAAAACTAGGCCTTGCCAAGAGTTACAATGAGTTACAGTTCTACAAAATGCATTCTGCAGTATCTTGCAAGATAAATGAACATTTCTGACATATTCTGGAATGCCATCCTTAAAAACGGCCAACTTATAAACCAAAAATCACTCAGTTTTCAACAGATTGTACTGTGACGACTAAAGTCACCTCAAATTAGTAACAAAATAATACAAACATCCCTTAACTCCTGTATACAAGTTTTCATCACTTGATTGCAAAACTTTTTACAAATGGGGTAAGAATTAAAGCGTAGTTTCATACCCTACCTAGTTCTTTCGCTGCACTCTTTAAAAAGGACTGCATTTTTTCTTCCAGCTCATTCATCTTCTCTCTTAATTCTGTCAAATTAGGGTCAAAAGAAGCCTTGACCAGAAATTCATGATTCTCCACCTGGGCAAAAATGACAAGGAAAAATTCATATGAATGTAGGCAGTAAAAAAAAAAATAAGATCACCTACCTGATGATACACCATGAAATAAATTTTCTTAATCATTTATTCAGTTTATTTTATATATATTTAATTTTATAATGCAGTGCTGTTTGATAATTGGTGTCTGACAACTACAAAACAAATACACCTCAACCACTTGTTTTCTCAAATAATATACCTTATACAAGCAAAATACACCAACTTAACAGACACCTTTACTTTGAAATGGAGTTGTCTGCACATTTATATTTATACAAATAACTAAGCAATAGGCAGGAAAAAAAGGCAAGTCAGAGGAAATGAAATTGTTATGTGCATAATCTGTATGCTTGTCTGGACTTACACAGCTAATCAAGACAGTATAAAAAGACGGGGTGTTTCAAAACAAGAAGTCTTTGCTGAAACAGTAATTCCTGCCCAAAACGCACTCAAGAGTTTACAGAAGGAGTTTACATAATACCACCCCAAATCCTACCCCATTCCAACCCAGTTATTTTGAGTTGAAAAGCATACACATTTCCTTCCAAGCAGGAGGAAAAGCATACACATTTCTTTCCATTTTCAGAGGCACAGATGAAGTAAGTTGTATTTCATCTTTTTCCTCTCGCTTCCACTTAATTTCTGATGACCTTACAAGCCTCGAGTTTAATTCACGAGCACAACTTGTAACAGCTACATAAAAGAAACACAATTTTTAATATACAAACTTTTGTAATCAATGAAATATTAACACTGTTGTTCAACATGGAAACTAAGCACTGGCTTTCACTTTACTAATATATTTAATCTAATTAAGTTTAAAAAAAAAACAAACCAACACTTTCATGAAGCTTCCCTTAGCTGGGAATTATCTGCAAAGTTGTACACAAAGCAGCTGCAAATACTTTGCAAAACACATCAAACTGAGATACTGAGATGGTGGTTTATCTACAATTCCACTTTTACCCACAAGTACATGTCAGCAAGAGGAGGAAGGAGAAGAGGAAAGGGAGGTTTCACAGTTCCTTTACTCCTTCCCAGACAATAAAAGTATCACTCCAGAAAGCACTGAGCAACAGGAGGTGTTAAGGGCAAGAACCACCGCATACATCTTGTTCTATTAAGCACAAAGAGCACTTGAAACATGCAGTGCATCAGAACAATTTCAAAAGCATGAGACTGAAGATTCCCAGCTTTTGCAGCAACTTTGAACAAAGATCTGGGAATGCAATATGGAGATGAAAGCCACAGGGCTTATAAATTTTTAATTTGGAATGGGGGTACATAAACCTTATATCACATAAAGAAACTGCGTATCATGCTATATATTCAAAGGATTCCTACTTTATTCTGAGAAAGATGTTCACCCAACAGATAATTTGATCTTCCCTAGAAGTTGCATTATGGAAAACTGAACAGTTGGTGCTCATTTTCTCTGTGCAGTTACCAGCCCCACAAGGCATTACACTCAGCCTGGTCCCAGTTGTGTTGTGTGCAAGTTCTCCAGTTGTTTAACCAGAGATGTGGACTCCACAAAGTAGCGGGTTATGAGATTTTAGAGGACCATCTTGAAACTTGGAAAGCATTAAGGAACAGGCATGAACAAATTCATTCCCTGTTACATCCCTGTCAATAGGCCTGCTCCTCCCATTCCCTTAATTCTGCAGAAAGAACAGTAATAAACATTTATGACAGAGCAGAAAAGATCATTCCTGGTTTTGTAGGGCAGATCCTGGATCAGAAACTGGACAGGCTGGCATGCAAGCATCACGCACAACTGGCTTCATGAGACAGCCAAGGCTGACAGTCAAGTGAAAGGTGATTTTGTTTCACCGCTTCAAAGAATTATTTGAAGCCTGGAATAACCTGCAGAAATCCCGTAACCTCAGGAGGAAGGCAGGCAACATTCCCAAGGACCCATCAGACCTATCCACCCTTTAGGGCCTCCTCGCTGCAGACAAGCTTTTGTTTCACCACAAGCAAAGATCTGTATGTGTGTAGAGCTCACAGCGTGCAAAAAAGGCCCTGTTAGTGCCTCACACACCCCTCGGTCCAGCAATCACAGGGATGGAGTTAAGTTTTAACGTGCTTGTTGCTGACTCCATTACAGCTCCAACAGACCTGCGATGACAAATGAACCCAGAGACTGCTGGTGCACGAGAAATAAATCCTAAACTGCTGTCAAGTCTCAGGACAGGAGCATTAAAGTAAAATTACTTCAGCCTCAGTTTACACTAGCCTGGGTTAGGGGCTGTAGCAGCTGAAGAAGTGGCTCACTCGCAGCAGACCAGGTGCTTCAGTCCTAGGCTAAGTGCCCACTGGCTTTTCTGAGTCTTTAGGACATCTAGCAGACCATATCCCATTACCTCAGCCTGAAAATCTGAATTTAAAAGTGTGTAAAGATCCAGGTTTGAAGACAGCTCCTAACATATTGCATTACCCACCCCAACTTCCCTATTCAGGCCTGGTGAAGTAACCCTTAGCAGGTGACAAGCAGAACTACTCCATCTGACCATGCTCTCAAAGGGAAAGCAAAGTGTGATCAAGTGAATAGAAAACATTTTATAATTAAATTAGAAGCTCAGCTGAACTGCTAAGGAAGTAAAATCATTGTGATTTACTAAAAATATTTAAAACTAGTGCTACTAATTAATATAAAAACATCAGGTACCCACAACTATATTACCATCTAATGTTCTTCCCAAGCTGTGCTCCTCCTTGCAGCAGTATCTCAGCTATAATTAGGTAAGTCACTTAAAGCAAACTTTTGCTTTTCTTTTCCACAGCCCTCAGTGTGAATGTGGCCAAGAATCTAGCAGGACAAGTGTCAACAGGAACATGGAACACCACACACCTGAGTTCTTGGTGCTCTGTACCTAATAAATCCACCATCAGTTATGACCCAGTAAGGCTACACCTCACCAGAAAAAATTGAAGAAAATGCCAGTGAACCCAACCCACGGAATTGTCAGAGTTGGAAGGGACCTCTAGAGACCATCTAGTCCAACCCCCCTGCCAAAGCAGGGTTGCCCAGAGCACATCACTCAGGGCTGCATCCAGGCGGGTCTTGAAAATCTCCAGAGAAGGGGACTCCACACCCTCCCTGGGCAGCCTGTTCCTGGGCTCTGTCACCCTCACCAAAAAGAAGTTTTCCCCCCATATTTGAATGGAACTTCCCATGTTCCAGCTTGTGCCCATTGCCTCTCGTCCTGTCACTGGGAAACACTGAAAAGAGCCTGGCTCCATCCTCCCTCAACCCACCCTTTAGATACTTATAAGCATTAATAAGGTCTCCCCTCAGCCCTCTCTTCTCCACACTAAAGAGTCCCAGCTCTCTCAGCCTTCCCTCATAAAGCAGATGCTCCAATCCCTCACTGCTCTCTGATCTCTCTAAAAGAAGAATGAAAACATTCATCATCATTGTGACATTTCACCGATACACTGACTGCTGAAATGCACTAAAGACTAAATTACAACTCAGTACTGCATTAAATACAAACGTTAAATTTGCTTCAGAGATTAAGGAATGCAGACACGTACAACAGACTGGTCTGAAAGCTCTTGCTACCACCTTCACACTATATATAACCTTTTACTGGCAAGAGTCATGCAAAGGGTTATAAAGAAAGCAAATCCCTTATGGGTAAGAAGCAGCTTGACGTTCCCTTTTGTGCTACTAAACACACTGTATTTTTCTTAATGTAAGTTTTTGCTCAGACCTACTCTGGAATGAATGCTCCAAGTGTAAAATACTTAATGTGGCAAGTGGCAGACTAACACCCCAGCACGGACAGCACTTTGACACCTGCAGATGCTTACTTATATGAACTGAGACCCAAGTAAGTCACATTTCCAAGGGGTGCTCGAATGAATGAGGTGACAGCAAATCGTTTGCAGACCGGGGGACTGTGTTGAGCTAGCTAGCTAATCAGAAAAACAAGTCCTTCTGTAAAGGGCCATGCTATTAATACTCAAAACAAAACACTACCTATATACCAAAAGCGCCAAAAAACTTGGAAGCTGCCCTGACTTGAGGAGGAGGTTGGAATACATGGTTTTTCCAAGGCCCTTTATGATTTTGCAAAAGACAGGAATGGAAGCCACAGTTTCTCAACTTGTATTACAGCTAGGTAAACCAATAACTACACTTTTTGAACTCAGATGTTTCTTCTTATATTAGAATGGATTATTGGCATAATTTAGTTGCTATGACAACTTGTCCTTCAATCACACTCAGAACAGAGCACTGGGTGTTTTGTTTGAACTCTCTAAAAATCTAAGAGGAATTTCAAGTCAAAGTTCAAGTTTTAACGGTCTCACGAAGTAGGTTTATTCTTCCAGTAAAACCAGTATTGTTTATTTATAGCTATTTTCCAGTATCGTGAAGAAGAAAAAAAAATAACAAATCCAACAGACCGGATTCTATAGGACCTGATTAAAAATAACTGACTCGTTATTCTGTTTATAAGGACAACAAAACATTTTTAAAGTAGAAGCTGAAAAGAAATTTGAAGAGCTGAAGAGCTGGACTATGAAGGGTGAAGGCTTAGAACAGCTGTTGGTTTTAAAGAAAACAGAGTCCCAGGGCACACAAACTGCATCAACAGATGGTCTGTAACTAGTATAAAGCTATAAATTTCTTCATTACCATATATCACAAATTACAGCAACATGTCAATCAAACAGTCTTTCCTTAAACAGTAAAATGCAGTAGATGAACGCATACACAATACAGACACAAAAAGCAGTGCTTTTGCCTTTGGAGAAAAATATGCATTTTCAAAATTTTAAAGCCATTGCAGTTTTCAGAAGTTCAACACCTTGTCCTTACTAGCAATGCCTGGCACGTGGTTAGGTAGATCTCATATTCCTACAGTCAGCTGAGATTGACACATTTATGACAACCTTAAAAGCCTCCCAAGTTCTCCAAAGTGACTGAAATATCTTATTGAGAAAGGATCGTTAAATACATTTCTAACCAAGCATGTACATTTCAAAACACGTATCACCAATTCTCTAACAAATAGAATGGGAAAAAAATTATGTACAAAACTCACTAAAAACCTTTCACCCAGTTTCACTCAGTTAAGCAATGGTTCATGCTTTTGCCTGTGTCCTAAGTGTTCAATGTTACACAATGATAAATTAGTCATTTATACTCATCCCTTCTCCTTTCCGCTACAGATTTAAACAACAGCAATGTTCCTTCCAGCTTTCTTTGGCCAATTTTTCTTCTGAAAAATTGCCAGTTTTCCCTTGCAAGGATAGTCCTATGATCAGTAACAATTTATAAACAAGTGTACATGTAAGGCTAAGGTAATTGTAGTAGCTCTCTCCCTAGCGAGAAATGTCTTTACACTGAAAAGTAAAGTCAGTCTTTATACTGAGGTCAATCATTTTTCAGAAACTGTTAGTTACGAAGTGAGTCTAATGAACCTTACAGAAGCAAAATAGTATGTAATAAACGTATTTTGGTTACATTCTAGATCTGGGACACATCACAGTAACTCTGAAGATATGAAGAAGCAGAAAAGTGACAAAATAACTTCCCCACTTTTAATACTGATGAGGTTTTTCAAAAACAGTTTGAGTTCCACAGCATCCATATACCCAAAGCATTCTCTAGCATTGGCTAGAGAATTTCAGACAGTGGGTGAATATCCTCTTGATGCTCAACTGCTATACTAATAACAGCCTTTATATATTCCACAGCTAAACTATCACTAAATACTTAATATAGATGATCAATTAAATTTAGTGAGTGTAGAGCAGATTGCAAAGTTCAATAAGAAACTTTAATTGCTAAGTAAACCCCCTCCCACACACCAGCCCATACCTTATCCATGTCCAATGTTGTTTCTATCATCTCCAGAAACTTTGAGAAGTCAGAGTAGATATCATTAAGAGGTGTTATAAACACTGCCAACAACAACATCTGGTGAGCTCCTGTTAAGAACAAACAAGAAAAATTATCATTCATAAAATCACGTAACTTTACCAGAATTCACTTACCCAAGATAAACACCACCACTATACAGCTGGTTAATTTTTATTAAGATTGGTTATGATTACTTCACTGACGCACGCATTCTAAAATTGGCATTTTCCATCCAATTGATATTCTGATTAAGCTTGTACCTATTCTGTCATCTTTGTTCATATCTGGTGGCATTGATTCCCTTCTACTGTGAGTAAAACTACAGACAAACAACAGTTTGAAAGCAAACCAGCTGTGTGAACATTACCTATTCTTGCACATAAAAAGTTGAAATGGCTTTAGTAGGAAGTGTTTCTACAGCAACCAATTTAAGAGATACAAAGTAGAAGTCTCATCATCCACAGAGTTTTTAATTTTTGTAATTCAAAATTACCAAAAATTGGGAATATTTGGTAGGTTACAATATGGACATAAATAGAAACTGAGGTGTACGGGTTTTGATTTTGTTTTCCTTAAAAAAAAGACCATCTACTCTAACCAGATCTTAATAGTCACTGATCTTTCCACTAAATGGAAATTAAAATTTAATTAGTCTTTTCCAATGTATTTTGTTAGCACAAATACTCCGTAGGACCAAGTATACCTCCATAGCACACATACTGGCTGCAAGTCCACAGAACACTGTAAGCATCAAATGTAAAAATGCAGTTCCCAGTTAACTTCACATGCCCAGACACTGCCAATTTTGTGAAAGAAGTATTTTCTTCAGGCCTACAAATAAGCACCTAAACAGCAGCCAGCTGTAAAAACGCTGTCAGTAAGTGAATGTTTAGATCTTTGCAGCCACTTCAAGTTATGATTTGATCACTGAAAGATTAGCATTATTGACTATATGATTTACACAAAATGCCTTAAAAAGAATCCACTACTATGAGTTTATACTCACTGGATTATGTACAGAATTACAACATTTGCCTTCCATGTTTACAGGCAAGGCTTTGCACATTGACAGAGAAATGCAGAATAAAGCTCTGGCTATTCCAGAGCCGCCCAATTTCTTATCAGACTAAGGAAAAAGTCTTAATCTTTCCTAAGAAAAATTTCTGTTCAAGTTTATTAAATTCACACAGTGAGGACATGATTCCCCAAGGGACTCCCTCTTCTCTCTCTGTGCTGCAACTAACATAGAAAGAAAAAGCTTGGTTTGTTTTCCTTTTCCTCCTTTGCCTTTCTGCTTCCCTACTCTCCCAAACTTTTTAAGTTAAAGCTCTTAACTGATTAGTATCTCTTAATAGAGAAAAAATTACATGTTGTTGAGAAATTATGGAACTTGTAAAAATGGAGTCTTCTACTGACTAAAAATCTTCAAAACTAAGATCTGAACTAAAGTACAACTTGTTTTTTATTCCAAATCCCTTGCTCTGTCACATCTTTTTTTTTTTTTCCCTCTTGTAAGAAGACACGTCTAAACCAACCTAGAAAATAAAAGGAGGCAGTAAAGAAAGAAGAGACTGAGAGCAGAAGAGAAGTTTCGTATGCATTCTTCAGAGTGGACTTGGCAGTTCCCAGTGCATCAGCTGGCAGAGTGCATGGCACCGCACACACAATGAAATGATCTTCAGTATTCTTGAATTAATGAAAAATGAATGTGCTTGAACAAAGCAGCGATTACAAATTCTTTTCTTAAAAGGAGTAGGAAAGTTTCATGATACCATTTAATTATTTAAGTTTGAAGAGCACCCCTTCAGACACCACAGTCCCATTTTTAAATGTCCCATTCAAAAAATAGAAAATATTAATCTCTTAAGTAAATAAAATACTAATGTCTTTGCATATATTTATGATATGGTTCAAACTGATACACTGCTAAATTGATTTAGAGTTCCAATCCAACTTCATATTCAGTATCCAACACTTGAAGGAAGTAAAACAGTAGAGTCAGTGAATACTGAGGATTTATAACAGTTGTATGCATATGCTTTTCTTAAAAGCATAACAGTTGGCATTAAGAGAACATGAGCAAGAAACACCATTGAAAAATTCTAAATTAAACTCCTACTTGTCTTGCACCTGCATTCATAAACTCACATAAAAGATGCATGTTAAAAAAACCATTGTTGCACCTACTCAACATTATTAGCATGTAAACTAACCATTAAGAGAAGGAATAATAGACCTATGCTACATCAAAAGCATAGTCATCACAAAGCCTACCTGCTCCCAGGTACAGCTTTTAATTTAAACTATAATGTACTCACTGAAGCACAGTTAAGTGTTTATTACATGCATTAAAGACTTCACTATTAAAACAGAAATTAGAATCAAGCACTAATCTTCGAACTTGAAAGGTTTACACAGTTAGTTTGGCAGCAAACAGAAATATGAAAACCGACACTATTCTATTAAAAGAAAAGAGACAAATCTCAATGACTAAATGCACTTAAAACCAGCCATTCTGATGGTACAAAAGGTCTTAGAAAAAACGATGGGGAAAGAACAAGGAGCAAAATGGAAATTGGCATAAAATACAGTATGAGTTTACTAGAGGCGACTCATACCTATATAGCGCAATGTCTGTCTGAGATAAATGCCTAAGACAAAGAGAAATCTGTAGACCTAATCAGGGCTTTTTTAAAGCATTCGATACGGCGTCACACGGGATGCTCAGATGCAAGACTCATGATTAATACAATGATCAGAAGGCAGATAAAGAGGACATCACTGACTCGCAAAAGATGAATGAGCTGGAAGGTCACCAGCAATACAGTTCCTCCAGGGCTCATACAAGCATTTATCTTTTTAAGATATACGAATTAATGGTATTAATGCACAAAAGAAGGCTGCTTATAAAATTCACTGATATATACAATGTGGAAGACAGCAGTAGATGAAATTGGAACAAAGTAAATCAGGAACATAACTAACTGACCTTGAAAATAAGGCTAACAGAAATGAAGTAAAATTTAACAATGAGTAAGATGATGCATTGATAAACAAATTTCCACTGTGAGTAGGGGACTAATCAGTTGGAAAGGACAAAGGACAAGAAACAGCCAAGTTCGATCACAATATGGTTATAACACACCAATGCAACAGTCATGGGAAGAACACTACTGGAACATGCAATGAGAGTTCTTTCTAAAAGCAGTAGGGGGTATTCAAGCCACCGGGTACAACATGGTGAAAAACCCCCTGGAACCCAGCATACAATTCCTGTATGCTGCGTGTTTACAGGCTTAAAATACAGAGTGGCAGTCTGATATGAGAAGAAAGATGCTTCAGCAGCTTCTTGAAGACAGACATCTTCTAAGTACCTAGATTTTATGCCCCAGCAATTTGAGTAATGAACAACTGCTCCCTTTTACCAGCAATAGCAAAATGATTTGATGACTCACAGAGTCCTTTCCTGCCTTATGCAGGTTTCTTATGGCTAAAAAGTAAAAAAAAAAAGTTGTCTTTGCTCACTACCCCCCCCCCTCAGCTTTCATTGTCCATAAAAACAAGGATCTCAACAAAGCAATGCTTCATACTGAGAGAAAAGCAATCACTGCTGAGCACTTCATGGTGCAGTTGCTCTGTCTCCCCATATCCATTCATGTGAAAATGAAGTTCTGAAACTGGCAGATACTCAGAGTTGTCAAAAATCTTTCTGACTTTCCATCTCTTGATGAGTTAAAAGATTTTGTACAATCTTAAACAGGGAAATGATCAGATCCAGTCTGAATCGGGCACATATATTCAAAACTACCAGACCATTCTTGTACTTCAAAACAAGGGTGTACAGGTACAAATTAAAATAAAAGTAACATATTTCACCTATTTTAAATTATCTTGGACATACTGCTGATAAATGTCCTAAGGCCAACTGATTCACATGTAAAACAGCAAGAACTTTTTGCAGCCTATTAATTTTTCCATATGGTGAGCATTAGCAGTTTGCCGTACACAGCTTGCTCCTCAAACCTTCTAAAAATTGAATTGTTTTCCTACCTCAATGTTATGACAGAAACTCTGTTGATCCAAATGACAACTCACAGAAAAAGAAGTAAAGACTGGAAGTGAGCTTTTTGAACTAATAACTCAGTTTAAGATGGAAAACCAAGAGCTCCATGCCAAGGCAAGATCAAGCAGAATCTGTTCAGAAAAGCCAAACGGACGTGACTGAAGCAGATAAAGTGTGGCACAACTCCTTAAAAAAAAGGTATATCTGCCAGTTCCTTCCCAGTTTTAGATCTTAACTGCTTTTGGAAATAACACAGCCAGCAACTAAACATTAATTTAAGATTAATATTTTAGAAGATAAGTTTCATTACGTGAAATCATAAAACCATAGTACAGAAGAGTACAAAATACTGAGTAATATTACTGTCTACTCAAAGTGAGGGAAGAATTTTTTATAACTGTACCATTTCAAAAATGATTTCTCTTTAAAGATTTGGTGCTTGCTTTATGCAGAGATTTTCAAACAAATTAATGGCCTTCTACAAAAATCTGCTTTATGACAGGCTAGCGCTGCTATTGCTGTATTGAATCAAGCCCTTCTTATGCTGACATTAATCTTATTCTGCATTTTCTTGGTAACTCACAGAAAAGGAAAAGAAACAGCAAACTTTGTATTTTTTAGATTTGCTTGTCATAGCATTGAGCTTCCTACTAATGAAGATCAGAAGAAACTCTGCCACCATTACTCTTATCAAATACAGGAACATTACAATTTTTAAAATAAATAAATAAATAAAGAGCACCATTCAAATTATATCAATAATGCTTCAACTGTCTTGTAATTATATACAAAAAAACAAAGTGCAAAGCATCTTCAAAAGGAACACAGCAATATTGTATGAATGGTTATCTTGTTTTTAAGATCATAAATCACATGCAATTGCTCAGGAACTCTTAGAGACAAGTCAACGTCACAGATTAACAAACCATCACCCAACAGTTCAAGTATTTCAGCTACGCACTAATTTGAATGCTTTATCTTGTAGAGATTTGGCTATGTTTATTTTAAAGTATCTGACTGGTATTTCAGAATTTCAGCTCGTTTCAAATTCAAATGTCTTTTAGCTTTATTCCTGCAACAAAAGTACACGGGGAAAATGTTAATCTTTGGAAGCCTACACACGATTTCTTTGTATCATCAATGTAGTATAAAACATTGAAAACAGACAGGGGTGGCATTACCTTCATGTTTCTCTAGTGCTTGTACAACGTTAGGCAGTTGATTAATAGCCTGATACATTCGGTAACAGTCCTGTAAGTTTGCTGCTTGTCTCTGAAATTTCTTGGCCAGCCGGTTAAGATCTGGAAAGCGACGTAAGAGATCTTCTTGAAGGCACTGACGTAGTTCTGGATCCACCACAAAAGCTTCAACCAAATTCAACCTAAGTAAGAAGTTCGTAACAATCATTAGCACGGCACGGTCTGTAATTCTTGTATGTCCCTAATTAGAATGAAAACATTTATCTGGCAGTTTCTATCTACCCCTTCTGTATGGTTGTATCCATTGGCCAACTTTCCTGATAAAAGAAGAAATCAAACTAAGACAACGCTTGAGGAGAGAATGCAAGGTCATTTAGCCTACATCATGCTACTGTGATTTTTAACAGTTGGGGTATCTAATGAACAGGATTGGAGAGAAATCATTTCAGGCGCAAATGCCAACATCTGCTCTGTAGGTATGTCAAAGCTCAGAATCTATTTTGAGATTAATCCTTCCCTGCACCATAAAAAATAAAAGTAATCTAGTAGTCTATGAAAGAACAGATAGTAAGAAGGAAAAACCCAGACTGTAGGAAAAAAGCTACTCTTGGCAGAGTTTAACTGTCTGTGGTCAAAGCCAACATTGACACTGTCAAGCTGTGCAGCCCTGGATCACAGAATCAGAACCCTTGAGGTTGGAAGGCAGCTCTGGACGTTGATTGACTCCAACCCCTTTGCTAAAAGTAGTATCAAACTAGAGCCAGCTGCGCAGCACTCTGTTCAGTCACATTTTGGGTATCTCCAAGTATGGTCTCAGTACTAACTGCTGGGATACACCTCTAGTAAATGTCCTCCAGCTGGACTTCACGCCCATGATCACAATCCTTTGAGCCTGGCACTTCAGCTAGTTTTCAGTCCACTGTTCTGTCTACTTATCTAGTCCATACTTCACCAGATATAATGGAAGATAGTAACAAAAGCCTGCTGAAGTCAAGATAAAACAATATTCCCTGCTCTCCCCTTATCCAACAACCCAGTCTATTTGCAGTAGAAGGCGATCAGGTTGGTCAGGCATGATTTTCCCTTTGTAAATCCATGCCAACTACTTCCAATCTCCATCCTGCCCTTGGTACATTTAGCAATGCTTTACAGATTATTTGCTAATCACCTTCCCAAGGATGAAAATGAGACTGACCAACCTGTAATTCCCTGGACATTTTCTGCTTCTTGAGGACTGGAAGAAAGCAAATGCCACTCCTATCTTCAGATGCCTCCTCCAACCATCGTGACCTTTCTGAGACAATCAAGATCAGTCCTACAGCTATTTTGGCCAGCTAACTCAGTACTTTGGGGCTTATTCCTTGGGTGCCGTGAACTTGTGTGTGGCCGACTTGTTTAAATGTTTTTAAGTAATGAAATAAATATTCTTTAAGTGCTGAAATCAAGGATAAATCTCAATGAGAAGTGACAGAGCATTAAATTACGTTTCCCCACATTTCTTACTTCTTTTTTTGCACTGGTTTAACCTTGTCAATTGTACATATTTTGCATTACTTTACGTTCACAGTTAAACAAAGGAAATCAGACATTGTTCATTTTGGCATGCCAGAGGTCAGAGTTCTTGGGTCACACCTTAGGAATATGAAGGAAACTCTCTGCCCCCTTCAGAGATCTCCAGACATGATACACTGTGCTGATTTCTAGTTAATCACATTAACATGCTACTTATCAATACCTTGGCTTCAGCAGGGAAGTTAATTTCATCCAGAGACATGCAAGCAGAGAGAGGACAGCTTTCACCCCATCGTTTCTACTGTTTTGTTTACTGGCAGAAAAATGCAGCGGTTTCAATGCCAGGAACATTTGCATTTGCAAACTGCACTGGGAATGGTAATTTTTTTTGGTCATTTTGAAAGCAGTAATCTCTACATTACACTACACAGTGTTCTGCAGACAGAGCTAGACACCTGAAACAGCACACAGAGGTTAACATGGTGCTCTGCCTCAGCTAATTAGTAAAGACAGTCACTCAAGAAACAAAAGCCCTGTCTAAATTAACACAAGGGATAGAGATCCCTGGACAGGTAGAAGTACAATTTCTGTATATTAAAAAATTCAAAAGGAATGTCTTTCTGATGCAGAAAGTGTTCTACCCACACCACTCCAGGGAACCTTCTGTATTATATCGAACAAAAATCAATGAAAAAGACAAAAGAAGAATCCTACCTCTACATTTATCCATTCAACCATTGCCTCAATAAGTTTAAAAACTGATATTACTGACCCATAATGGTGCTTTATTTCCAAAAAGGACAGGAAACATGGAGAATTTTTAAAAGATACATTCAAGTTTCAGCACGTATATAGAACCAGTGGGTAGACAAGAAAATATTTAAGATACAGCGAGAACGCAGAACAAGATTTATATAAGTAACGTCTTAATAGCCAAGTAATTTCCAATTCTGATCCCTGTTGGCTTTTAAGAGCATAATTTCTAGCTTATTAAAAATCCCCACAATTTACCTGGCAGACCCGACTTAAGACTCACATCACAAACTTTTCTCAGAACCACCAGCAGCAACTGGTGAAGAAACACATTTTGTAAAGACCAGATTTTTTTAATATTGAAAAAACCAACCCCAAAACAAACCAACAAACAAGCAAACAAAGAAAAAAACAACCAAAAAGCCCACCAAAGATACCCGATACAACTCCTTAACAGTCTAAATATAAGCCTACTAACCAAATGTGTGCCTACTTTCCCAAGGGAATGACAGATGGAATAAATCCCATCTGCAGATCTTCCTTTCAAAGTATCATCAGCCCTGTCAGACCTTCCTTAGGCACAGTAGCTGTCAACTTGTTCCTCTTCATAGGAACCAAGGAACTAGGCCATTTTTAGTCCTGTAATCCGGAAATAACTCCTTTGGCCAAAAAAAACCACACCACCACCACAGGATTCACTGAAAACTTACAATAAAACATATCCCTATGTTCTTACTGTTACTCCACTTTGTCTTCAGCAGTTACAGTCATGGCAAACAGACACAAGAGGTCTCACTGTTCTGACATTATTTCTCAATTATCAAAATATCACCACGCACCAATCCATAAAGAGGCAGAAGGCACGAATACCTTCATATTTTCTTACCTGCAAAACTGCATGAAGTCCTAGTTCAAAACACCCTTTCTTCACTTAATAAAAGTACTAGGAAGAAAGTAACACACACACATTTGGAGGGCTTGTCCAATTGTAAAAGTTCATTTTAATCTAGAAAAATACTACTCTTCCCTGGAGTAGGAAACGAGGGTTGGCGGTTTTATCCAACGTGCTTAAACTACAGTATTTTGATTTTCAGTATAAAAACTATGTTCTCTGGTTTTGATGACCCATCTCAGAATGCGCAAAATTCAAGTCTGCTCTCTGAATTACATCCCATCTTGCCCTCTGATAGCTTATGTTTACGCTGAGCATTTATGTTCTCTTCCAAGAGGTCCTTACACAATCAATAAGCCTGGCAGTCACATACACATAAAATCACTTCTTGAAACGTAGTAAATTTTGCATTTGGAAGAGACCAGAGACAACAATTTCTCTAATACCACAGTACCTTATCTTTAAAGCCCGACTGCACGGAGCCTTGCCTTCAACCTGACACACCACACAAATGCCCAGCACCCTGTCTGAATCCACGTAAAGCTCCGTTTGCCAGGCAGATTACATTCTTTCTCTCTATACACATTGCTTTATATTTATTAAAATCCAAACTACCCCTGTTCTGTCCAGCCAGCCAGGCTGTTTTGGTTTTCACTAGAAGTTTGGGCCTTACTTGTGTCACCAATCAAAGTGTCAGTACCTTACTAGCAGCTGCCATCCTGGTCATTAGAGAATATCTCAAGTGCAGCTTCTAGACTCTTGAGCTTACCTTTGTCAAGATTAAAACTTTTTTTTTTTTTTTCCCCCCACCCCGCTTGTGCCTTTTAAACAAACAAGCCCTTCACTTTCATCCCACGACTCCCTCGGCTTGTTCAACAGCCTCTTGGATAAGAACCTGTCAAAGGCATTTGGAAAGCTCTAATTTATTCTTCTTTTTTTTTTCCCCTCCTTTGTCCACAACAATGACAAGTTCAAAGAGTTCTCAGATCAGCATGACACAATTTTCCTCTGCCAAAATGATGCTAATTAAACTAACATCTCATGACCTTCGTAGTACTGTTCTGTCTTTCCTCACCCCCATATTTGCCAACCACGAATATAAGGCTGACAGTTTTGTGTTCACACCACATTTTGCATAACAATTTCCTGTATGGTAAGAATACATACAAAATTGCTGAATAGAAAGGGCTACGTTAAGATAATGCATCTATAAGCCATGCCTAATGCTCACAAGCAATAATGAAATCGAATGAAGCTCGACTGAGGAAACAAAAAAAGAAAAAAACAAAAAGAAATAAATTAAAAAAAAAATCCAAGAAGTGTAAACAACAGCTGAGAACACTGGATCTCGTTTCTGCCACACAGCTGAAAGGCAAAGGAAAACAAGGCAAAAAACTTTCCACCATGGATCTAAGGTGGCAGAGCCAAGATAACAGAAACAATTATAAGCAGTGAAACCACACTAGAACCTAAATGAAATCTTTGCTTCAAGACGGTTATTTAAATTTGCAAATTAAACCACGAAAACAACAAAATCTCAGCTAATACAACTGAAAACCAACGTGAGTACTTTTATTGAACTTAGAAATTATAACCCCCTTTTTTCCCCGCTATTCAAAGCTGCAGCTGTTTATCAGCTTTTAAGTGCAATAACAAGTAACATGAGGTTTAGTGTGCTCTGAGAGAGACAGCAAAAAACCCACCTATCTCCAAGTTTCTGTTGGATATTCTGGAATCCAACTGAAAGCATTTCATTGTTTCCTGTATTTTATTGTTGATAACAGGCATCTCCCAGACGTACTGTTAACAGACAAACACTCCACAGCATAAAAAAGACAACAGATATCTGTTTTTGATCTAATAAATGGCACACGCTTTCCCAAGTCTCATCAGAGTGCTTCTGTCCCACCCAGGTTTTACACCTCCTTTGACATCAGAGAAGATATTTGCTACATCTATGCAGCTTTTTTCATCACAATTTTAAGGTCACTGCACCGAATACCGCCACAACACAGAGGCTGTCAGGAAGGTTCAATTATATTACTAGGCTTTTACAGAACTAGATAGAGAAGTTTAAATTAACAGGAAAACACCAATCAAGCCTGATTTGTATCCAGACTTCATAGAAGGATGAAAAGAATTCTGTCTGTAGAAATAATAACTAACAGATTAAAATAAAAGTCTAGAGTTAGAATGAACAGAGTATTTCTAATGCCTGAGCAGAATCAGCTGGCACAAAAAAAAAAAACCCTAACAAACCAGTGAGTTGCACAACAATCTCTACTAAACCAATATCCTGCAAAACCCTGGGCAGTTCTGCACCTCCCCTGCACACTGGAAGGAGAATGCTTCCTCCACGCACCTCTGCTCAGAAAAAGGACTCTGCATTTTTTTTAATCATATTTTGAAACTTGGATCCATATATAATCGGTAATATATATATTTAATAGTGAGTAATATATACATTTAATTATTACTACAGAGAAGTAACTTAAAATCCAAAATTCTGGTAGACATATTCATGGGAGAAACTGTACTAACTACAAATTCCACATGACACACAGAAAAAAGTGTTAAAACTGAAATAAAAATCAAGAATGCACACTATTACAGGAGAGGATGACTTACTTTTAAGAAGATCTTAAAGGCTGTAACTCCCCTGGCTATACAACAGCCAAGACTCCTGAAGAGCATAAATTTGTGTTCTCTGCCTGCTGAGTTTTCTATGACTGTAGAATAAGATCAGATTTTCTGTCCAACTGTTCAACTTGATTATAGAGAATGTTATCAGAGAAACACCACTTACAAAAGCAGCATATTAAGGACTGCTTTAAGATATGCTAAGATTTTTGACTCATCACCACAGTTTCAGAATATGCAGTTATACTAATTTAATTTCATATTTGTTTGTGGAAAACACTTCATGTACCATTATTTTGGTTTCCTTTGGGTTTCTTTCAAATTCAGATATATTCTTAATTCATTGGAGCCAATGTAAACTCTCCCTGGACACGCTTAACTCCAATACAGAAAACTGATAGATTCTTCTTTTCTGATTCTATAGAAATTACCAGAATAATGTAATAAACTAAAGCCTCAGATACTGCCCCTTCAATAGGAGGGCAGGGCAAAGCCAACCCACCATCTTACCTGTTCTAACTGAGGTTTCTTTTCCCCACAAAGCACTTGGGATTTTAACACCCTGGAGGAAGTTTACACTTGGGCAAGTTGCTGGAGCTGATTAATACCAGCATTTGTGCTTTCCAGCCAGAAAAAAAAAGCAAGCCACAGTCACAAGCTCCCTTTATAAACTTCGCCCTGGTGGCTCAATGGTTCCCTACACAAGCATCTTCTCTCTCACAAAAATCAGCCTGAGTCCAGTTGTCACCGCCTCGGGTAAGCAGTAAATATCACCTTAAATTTGCAAAGCTCTTTTCGTGACAAATCCCAGTACACTTTACAGCCTTTGCAGTATTAAGGCAGACACCTAAGATGGGCACGCAGGAGCCTAAATCAGGTATCTGAAGCCTGATATTGAGAACGACTTTACTTCAACACACATCTTAGCAGCATAAAAATCACACTGACGATCCCAGGTCAGTTTGCCCAATACAATCAGAGTTGTTACAAGCATTTCTAAAAAAAACATTCAAAATTTATCAGACAAGCACAAAGAAATAGCAATGCAAAAGAGCTAGACAACCCACACACACTTTCGGAAGTGCTTAGTTATGCACGAAAGACTGGAAGTTATGAAACTGGAGCAATCTTTGTAAACAACCTGAAATAAAAATAGCACAAAACCTGAGGAATAAGCAACCAGCAGCTTTAGAGAGACTAAATACCATCAAATGGCATTTTATTTTACTCATACACCGCAGGCTTAACATCACAGATGTCAATGCCCCACTGGGTTCACACACTTACACTCAGATGACACAATGTGGTTACTGCAGAGTGCGCAGACAGAAGCTGCTGTGATTTCTGGTAGCAAGCCTCCAGCTGGTGGCAATATTTACCTAAGCAGCAGGTGACTTGCCATAAGCACCAGTTCTTCCAGTACTTTCAAGACACCAGGTTTTGTTTTTATTCCATTAACAACTCTCCCTGGATGAGTTCTATACATACCTCTCTAGCACATCTGACACATGAGAGAGAACATCCCAAGCAAGGGGTCGAAATCTTTCTGTTATTTTAATGAAATTGGTACAATTTGGTCCTACAATATTGTTAGGGTCCAAAATCTTCTGTTTGAGTGAGTGTCACAAGTTGTTCATCTGAGTAAGCTCCCTTTTAGCTCTCCTAAGGCGCCTGCATGCACAAAGGCCTGTAGTTCAGAAACAGAGAACCCAGCCAATTCCAACAGGCCTGTGCGAGAGGCTTGTGCCCAGGGAAAGCAAGGCTTCTTCCTGCTTGGTCTGCCAAAAAAACAGCCTCCACCTTCACATGTATTCACCTCCATGCTAAACTGCTCGAGTTCTTCTGTTTCCCACCTGCTCTTGACCAACTGTGGGACCCTGTTATCGTTTCTTCTTAGCGTGCTAGCACAAAGTTGGTTTTGTTTCCTCAGTTAAGAACATAGATTCCTTCAGCACAAGAAGGACATGGACCTTCCAGCAGGTCCAGAGGAGGGCCACAAAGATGCTCAGAGTGCTGGAGCACCTCTGCTGTGAGGACAGGCTGAGAGTTGGGGTTGTTCAGCCTGGAGAAGAGAAGGCTCCGGGGAGACCTTAGAGCCCCTTTCCAGTCCCTAAAGGGGCTACAGGAGAGATGGGGAGGGACTCTTGATCAGGGGGGAGCCATAGGGCGAGGGGGAACGATTTTAAACTGAAAGGAGGGAGATTTAGACAAGATATCAGTTAGAAATTCTTTCCTGTGAGGGTGGTGAGACACTGGAAGAGGTTGCCCAGAGAAGCTGTGGCTGCCCCATCCCTGGAGGGGTTCAAGGCCAGGCTGGATGGGGCTTTGAGCAACCTGGTCTGGTGGGAAGTGTCCCTGCCCAGGGCAGGGGGGTTGGATCTCCATGATCTTCCAACCCAAACCATTCTATGATTCTATAAATGCTTCCGTAATATCAAATGACTTCACAGCTTCTCCCCGAGAACACCACTGTTACAACCTAAACCAAGAAAGAGCTAAAGTAAAAGATACAGCTTGCCTAAATGGCAAAACTTTCAAGATGACAGTGAAGGTGTACAACAGTGCATATACATCCTCAATTCAGAATTTAAAGTACATTACTGTTTCATGTCAAGGATGTGAAATTACAGGCTTCTAGCAATGAAGAGATGTATAATAGTGAAGACTCACAGAAACAGCAAACCAGGAACAAGCAGCCCCACAGTGATGCATCTTGCACCCCACCTGTAATGTCTGCGCTCTTAAAGAGAACGTCATTGTCCCAGTAAAATTATTGCAATACTTGTACTCTGATGACCTTCCTAGCTTCTTAGAAGATTTTGCAACGATTCCCAGCTCTAGACGCAAACAGGGAGTTTCAAAACTTTTCCTCTGCAGAAACAAAAAAAGTCATAGAGACCATGCGTGACGTGGCTTAGTGGCATGGCTTGAATGCTGTTCTGGTCTTTACCACAGGCAAACCACAGAGCATGGAGGAACAAAAACTGGTAGACCTGAAGGTCTACCTGGTAGACACTGAAGGTAACACTCCCAGCAGCAGCCCCCTCCTTAATCACACACCTTCGTTTGCTGTGCCTGTCTTAGCTCTCCACCAGTGAGCCTCCCCTGAACCAGACCATTCTGGGGTGGCTCTACCAGCTGTGGACAAGCTCAGTTCTATCTTGACATTGGCTTAAGCTGGCTAGAAAATTAGGGCTTCAAGCCACAGACCCACAAACACTTCTATGGTGGCAGAAACCAGCTCTGGCACCACAAAAAGCACAAGGTAGTATTGCTACCTGCTGCTCTTCTCCACCCTGCCGTACTTTCTCCCTCAAGTCAGAAGTGAACTCACAATCAAGGGATCTCCAGACACGTATCCAATGCCCTCAGGATATATTTAAGTACTAGAAATTGGCCTTCGTTCCACTATTACAGGGTAGGTCTTTGGACTGAGCTCCCTACTGCTGTCTTTTAATCTTAAATGTATAACTTGAAGCAATAGTGAATATGCTGACTATTTCTTGCAGCTCTACTGAAGTAGTCCTTTCTAATGCAGAGCCCAAGGTTTGCAGGGCAGCTTTAGACCCCAGAGGAGCCACAGAAATCACCACACACACACTTCCAGAGCGCTGGGTGCTCTGCCACGAAACAGCTGGACGAAGGTGCACCACCCCAGGCTCCCTGCTGTCTAACCCGAAATATTAAAGCAACTTAAGAGAAAGCAACGTCCAAACACCAGTCTCCTGCCTTTTTCTAATTTTTCCAAATTAGTCCCCAAATCATCCTACCGTGAAAACAATACTGGGTATTTGCAACCTCAGAATGGTCCACTTACAGATAAAATTTTAAAATTCAATAAAGGCATTCATCCTTCCAAATAATCAGAGTTCACTCCTTATATCACTTACATTTATGTAACATAAAATTAATATGTATCAGGAAAGCAACAGAGACTTTCCCACCCTACATGAATTCCTGCATATACCATTTGAGTATTATGTCAAAGCCTAGAGATAGTAAATTAAAGCCCTGAGATTACATTAGGGGTACCAGGCAAAAAAATCACTATTTTCTATATTTTCTATAACAATCAAGCAAAGCTTTGGAAGCTGTTACATATTGACTGTGAGTTTGCAAGCTAATGAGCTCACAATCAAAAAACAAAACAGGATTCTCAGGGGGAAAAAAAGCCATTTTTAACTCCAATATAATGTTTTCTTCCTCAAAGATACTTATTGCAGTCTATTTATTTGGAAATAGGTTACCAATAATTCGCTATTTTTGCACAAGTTTGTAAACATTTTCCAACCCCAGCAGATTGGGCAAGATAAAGAAGAAAACAATGCTTCAGCAGAAAAATAAAATCTTGGGTCTTATCCTTGCCAGCAAGGTACCACTTGATGCAGTTAAGATCTTGCTCCTGAAGCAGCCTGCTGCAACAGCAATATTTTTAGACCCCGAGGGAAGGGAGTGCCTGGCATCATCCTGAAGCACAGGCAAACGAAGCAGCAGAGCACAAGCAGAGCTCAGCTTTGCCTCCTCGAGCCAGAAAACATGTCAAAGCAAAGAACTGCAGGGCTCCAAGGCATGCACACCAATTCCCTGTGAGGGAAAGCAAGAAAAGCAGAAAGCAGATGGTTTTTTTCTTCAGCTATAAGGCAAGGCTGATGGTACTACCACACACCTATTTCTTCACATGGCCAAGAGCTGCAAGCTCTGTCTCAGAGCAGTAAGGACAGGGATCTTCAGTAGCACTTCTAAAGGGAGGCAATGACCACGGCTTGTCAAGGTCCCACTGTTTCTCTCCAGACAGGACAGAAGGTCACCTCTGTCCTGCAGCAGGGACTCAAAGACACCTACCAGCATCTCCCTCTCACCAGCTCCTGCTGAGGGTTGGCTTTGCAGTCGGGAATATTCCACACTCCCACGGCAGACCAGCCCTGCTCTACAAAACTTGGGTCCTGGAAATATTAAAACATTTAATGCAAAAAGTATTTGTTCCTGTCTATATTCTAAAGAAACTTTCATACATCTGTGCACCCAACCTATTACAGTTAAAAACCAAAACCAAGTGTCTTTTATTTTCCATTCCACAGCCTGGCTATATTACAGTAATAGTCAGCTGCCCAGGTAATAGAAAAGGAAAGTAAACCTTCACTTACGTTCTCAAATAAGAGTCAAGTTTATTTTTTAATTATAACTGAGAACTGCCATTCAGACTAGAGTTTTATGTAACAGCACTATTTAGATTTGATTTGCTGCCACTCCTCATCCTCAGTTAAGAAATAACAAAATTATTAGTCTTTAAGAATTAAATAGCTCCACAGAAAAGAAGCTAACACAAAAAGGGAAAATTCTCACCTTATTGCAACTTGCTGCTTCACAGAACAATAAACACTTTTCCCAACTTTTAAACATGCATGCTTATTGCACGGAAGATTCATCAGCAAAGTTGAATTTTGAATATAAGATGTTTTACACAGCAAAGGTTCTCCCACCTCAAAAACTCGGCACAATCTTGCTGGACTAAACAGTCTCTTACCCTTAAAGAACTTTACAGACAGAAGTGACAAGGGAATATTTCGTGAAACGAGATTCTCTAAGTATCTCCTAAACACTTCAGCAGAGAAATGTTTTCCATCTTCCCAATGTTACAGAAGACTTGATTTATTAATTTATTTCCATGCATACATTATTTTTCATTAAATATCCATAGTCTTCTGTAGGAGCTAAAAAATATTCAAGTAGTATATTCACAGTGAATTTGTCAGAGACAGCGGGTTTATTGAGCAATGGTCGTCAACAGCTCCATTCCATAGACGGAGCTAAAAAATATTCAAGTAGTATATTCATAGTGAATTTGTCAGAGCAGGCTTATTGAGCAATGATTGTCAACAGCTCCATTCCACAGATTCAGACACTTCTCCAATTTGAGGATAGGCAGATATCAAATTTATCCTCCTGTAGCAAGTTCAGTAATCCAACTCACAATATAAATTAGTTAGTGTAAGCTCTAAAAAAGTCAAGATACCAAGAAAAAGCAAACACAAGTCAGATCATTAAATCTGAAGATCAGGCTTTTGATATTGCTTGATCTGCATTTAAGAAAATGTTAACCTTATGTTTATGATGATAGCAGGTTATGGACCAGCTGCAGAGGAGCAAGAGGATTAATTTTAGATGACAACTTTCCTCACTTTTTCATGGATTAGTTTTCATCGGGTGAACAAGCCAAACCAAATTATTCTTTAGCTAAGAGACTGTAAAAAGGGAGCAGCAGGAGCTGAAGGCCAGAAAGGGGAACTGGAATTGCCTCTTTTGGCAACTGTCTAGTTTTAATGGATCAGATGCTATGCAACATTTCCTCCTTGATTATTTTAGCATGCTAAATTCCCCATCAATAGATGAAGTCGGCAGCTACATGAACACCAGTGCCAGTGCCAATAACAAGGGAACTGGTGACCAGTCATGGTCAGGGAAGCAGGACTATACCTTTTGATTTAAAGCCGTTACAGTGTCAGCCAATTGTGAGAGAAGTCGGTATCATACATTGCTGCATGATGCTTCAGAGTTAAAAACAAACAAAAAGCCTTCATGCTGAATTCTGACCACTGAAGACCAAAGAAATCCTACATACAGAACACCTAGTGTGAGCAAGTGTCAAGGACATGAAGGCAGAAATATCCTAATTTAAATAACAACAAGAACAACCAGTTTTACAATACTACTTTTTTTTTTTTTTTTTAACATTACCATTCCATCATCACAGTATTTAGGCTTCTGGAAAACAAATGCCCATCTTTTAAGAATTACTAATATAAACCTCCTTTTCTTTTATGATAAAAAAGAACAATGGAGACGACAGGGCAAGAACTCATCAAGTACCACAAAGCCACAGGCAAGTTAGTAAACTCTATATAGTGAAACCGCTCCACCCAAAACCTCCCAAAGAAACCAGAGATGAGAAGCAGCTAAAGGTGCTTTTCAGCATAACGCCTCACATGGCAGAGGTTTTGTGCCAGCCTTCCTTTCTAATTAAATACAGCATTTTGGGATCCAGTGATCAAACAATATTACTGTGTGGTCTTCAAAGACTAGAGACAGCTGAGGAAAGGTATTTCCATTAATATATTTTTGTGTTTTATTCCTTGCAAGTTTCCATACATTATTAAAATTAAGAGGTTAAATTTATTATACTCCATCAACACTAATACTCTTTTAAATTGCTAATCTGTGCATTTCCTTCAACAAGTGCAGACTAAGAGCATACCAAACAAGTTCTATTTCTTTGCTCCAAAAAGCAAACATTTCTTCATTTGTATTCATTCTGTACAGAGGAGGAACTCAAAATTGTATGTAAACAAAACATTAAAGACTTTTACAACCCTATAAATGATAAATGAAATTAAATTACAAGTAAAGAAAAAACTACCTTACCAAGAGCTTCTGTTGCAGTTTCCTAACATACCACCTTTCTAATGTTTGTGGATGCAAATTGAACAGAGCAGAAACACTAAAATATTCACTGTTCTTTCATGGAGAATATACCATATTCCTGTATACAATGTTCAAATTAGTGACCACCAAGGATACTGTGACAAATCAGAGAGCTTTGCACACATGCATAGTAAAAGTTTTCATATGGTCACACTCTTTAACTAGAAACTTCATTAACTTATGGCTGTGATTTAAAAAAAAACAAACCAAAACTAAAAATCAACAAACCAGCTGAATAATTAAACACAGATTCTAAGTAAAATTGAACTACTGCAGGAAAACTTATTTGACGTTTCAAGCAAATTTTAGTTTAATTTTCACTTTTCCCTTGAGCTTAAAAATTCAGATGCAAAAGAAAATGACTAAAAGCTTAATCCTTCTATTTATTTTGCACCCAGCGAGGACTTGCCAGGATGAAGTGGGTGAGCTGGAACTATCAACTAGGAGGTACTGTGACTCCAGTGCTGCACCACTGAATGCCACCTGTAATTTACAGATTTGCAATGGTGATTGCTGATCCCTGACCTAGAAGACAAATTATTTGGATAACATGCTGAATACAAACAGCTTTTAGGCACTTCTCCAGCTCAAACAGCAACATTGTCTTCCCTGCACCTGAAGGTGTCATGAAAGGAGTCTTTTTTTAGCTCTTATTTACATCCTTCCATTCCCTCCTCAAACAAGAAAACTAAAGTTAAGTCTCTTGTAACACAAGCATCAATGATTTTTTTTTTTTTTTAATAGCTTTTCAACCTATTAAAAAGCACCTGGGATTTTGATGGAAATTTCTTCCTAAAGATGAGGCCTGTCTGACACATGCTTGACTAATAGAGCTTTTGTTTAGTGTACAGCACTCACTATCAGCAAACCCAAAGGAAAATACAGGTTACCCAGTAGTTTTGAAAGTAGCAAATGTAGGTGAAGGGAGGGGAGAGGGTTAAAGAAGACTCGTTGAGAGCATCAAGCTCCAAACATTTCTCTAGGGGCTTTACAGATAGTAACTTATGGAATTACAAAGGTGGCATTTTTCTAACATTTCTGGAGGCTTCCTGAGAAGCCAACATCATTTTCACGCCCCTGGAATGATAACTTCTTTCATGCGAAATATTTATTGCATCATGATCTGCATGACAATAACAGAACACTTTTCTGTCTTCCAACTAGCTCAGATTCAACCTGTATTTCAGAAGCTTCTTTACAGGCGTTAAGGGCACTCCCAGCATTTAAAGTGCATTTTAATTAAGCCATTTAGACAAACCTCCACGTTGGTCACATTCTCCCCTCCCTTACTGAGGACGCAGGCCACCACCTACTAATTTAACTGCCTGAAATCAGTGTGTTGCTGTGCAGAAGTACTGAGCCTGCACTTGGAAAAGTACTGAAGGTGTTTCCAGAGCTGCTAACCACAACGACAGAAGCAAAAAGCCTATCTGCAAAGCTTTGCAGGGACAGCTGCAGCACAGAAAAAACCACAAAAGTAGTGAAAAGCTATCGCAGAACAATTTACGTTGGAAGGGAACCCAAGGCCTCTAGTTCCAGCCCTTCTTCAAAACAAGCCTAATTTCAGTTGAACACTGAACGAGAACAGAGATCCCTCCACCTCCCTGAGAACACATTCCAGAGTCTGACCATCCTCACAGTGAAGACTTTTTTTCTTTATATCCAGCTGGAAGGGTGAAGTCTGTTTTGTTTCTTGTCTGTGCTATGCCCTTGCCAGGAGCACCTGGTTTCACCTCCTCTATGACTCCCACCCATGCACCAGCTGAAACCAGCAGGTAGGTCTGTCCCTTGGTCTTCTCCTGGCTACAAACCCAGCTCCCTCAGCCTCTCCTCTTATACCACATGCTGCAGCCCATGATCCTACTGAGAGCCTTTCTGCTGGACCGGCTCCTGTTTGTCCATCTGCCTGTCCTGCAAAGCCCCACACTGGATATGGCACTCTAGATGCAGCCTCACGTCTACCAAGCAGATGTGAACAACCACGTTCCTCAACCTGCTCTAACTGGTGGAGCCCAGTGCACGGTCACCCTCATGCAAGGTCACACACTGCTGACTTGTCTGCCAGCATGTGCAAAGATGGGCATCCTGCTCCACTCCAGCAGTTGCCAAGGTGGCACAAGTCCTCCAAGAGAACCAAGATCATGTTTCTTCTTCCTGTCTCAAGGTGGTCTTGTCCACTTCCACTTCCTCATCTTGATGTTCCACTCCAGCAGCTGCCACCAAGATGGTTCAAGTCTTCCAAGAGAACCAAGATCATGTTTCTACTTCTTGTCTCAAGGTGGCTTTGTCCACTTCCTCATCCTGATGGGGCAAGATGGTGCTGTAGACGCTCACCGTCATGCCCCCCTGCCTTGCTGTCCCCTCTCTAATCCTGACCCTTAAGCTCATGACAGGCCCTTGCTGTCCACAAACCAGCAGAGCTCTGCATGTCCAGGCTGTACCTCTGCAGAAACACACAGAAACTCCATCTTCCCTGCCTGTCCTCCCTGAAAAACTCCGGTCGCTCCATCACATTTTTGCCACCCGAGGCAGGGGACAGGCCTCTGCAAGGCACCCCGAGTTCTCATTTCACAGGCCCCTCTCTCATCCATGCTGGGTATCCACCTGCACTGAAATGAGCCCCCCCACCAGTCACACGGCGTCTGAGCTACCCCATATGCATTACCCTACTTTGTCCCTCTGTTTATCTGCTAAAGAAAGCATATGTTAGGTTAACTTACTACTAAATAAAGCCCTGGAAAGGCAGTCAAGCCTGCCTACACTAGCTAGAAACAACTTGCCTTTTTTTTTTTTTTTTTTCCACTTCTAAGCAAGCTGCTACTTCAATTTTCATTCAAGACTGATTCATGAGAATGTTCTACAAACTTGGGAATTTTACCCTGCTAGCCACTGATTCACCTCGAGCCTCCTAAATCTATTACTTTCTAACTGGTTTCTGCAATTTGGCCCCTAATGCAGCAGAGTATTTAGGAACACAAGAGAAAAGCTCCAAACAGGCTTGAATCAGAACAAGTGATGGTGGGAGCACAGCCCGTAACTCCTCTGGAGGTGAGACTCCTGCACCTCTTCTACTACAGGACAGAGACATATAAGAGGTTAGGCCACAATACGTATAGAAGACTAAAAAAGTCAGCTGGAACCTTATGTTTGTTCTGTGCACAAACGTCAGACAGAGTTTCCCTCTCAGTATAGAAAAAAAAATTAGGCCACAATACGTATAGAAGACTAAAAAGGTCAGCTGGAACCTTATGTTTGTTCTGTGAACAAATGTCAGACAGAGTTTCCCCCTCAGTATAGAAAAAAAAAATAAGTATGTTAAGCACGAGTTCCCTTCTCATGGCAAAACAGAACAAGCACTATTTTATATTCTGACACATTTTTCAGACTTTCCAATATCTTAAAGTTACACACTGAAGTTACTTGCTGTATTACAGTCAATAGTGTTACGCAATTAATATATGTATCACACTTCCTGTCTCTGCAACTACATTTAATTTCAGAAGCATGCTGATTATAAGGCAAGCACCCAGAACCTCACGTACTTGCTTTCTGAACACGCCACATGGGAGTAGAGCTGTATCTTGCATACTTACGACTGATAATTATTTTTTTTTAATCATGGAAAACCAGCGAGATGTGGGTAGAACCCTAAGTCTTTCAAGACAGGCAAGTATCAGGAACCCCTGTTCTCTTAGTTCTCATTAGGAGCTGTTCCAGTAGATAAAACATTATTTTATCTGAAGCATGTGCACTATGTACATTAATTGGTGTTGTTACTGTACTGATGGCTAATATGGACTAGTGATGTAACACTGTGTTCCATTTACCCAAAAACGTTAACAACACCTTGCAAGTTACAAATTACTGAAAAGTTGATCCATTAAGCTCCAAAAGATTACTTGCACCACCTACAGGTCTCAGCAGAAGGTTGCAAGAGTCTAACTTTTAAAGTTTTTCAAATAACAGTCATCTAATTCTACACTGCTGGAATAAAATTTAAGTAAAAATAACTCCTTTATAAGCAAAACAACAGGTTTACTTCAAAACATCGTCATTTAACATCACTCCAACTGTTTTGCTCTGATTAGTGTTAAATGGGATCCTTTATTTCTTAGCCTGAAGCATGCCATGTTAATCAGTAACTCCCCTTGACTGCAAAGGAAACAGCAGTCCAGGTACTGCCTTCTCAAATCACCTATACATTCTAAATTACAGTTTGCAATTCTTAAAAAAGCCACAATCTATTGTAAATTCATACAGAAAACAACTTGGCAAGTGCGTATCTTTCAAAAGATATTTGAACCTGTCAATACATCTTATCGGTCCCGCCAACAGCCTCTCTTATTATGCTTGTTCCTTTGGATTAAAAAAAGAACAGTCCCACACATTTTGAAAAGCATTAAGATGGGGAAGACAGCACACCACCTGCTTATGAGTAAAATGCATTGCTTTTATCCCAAAGCCAAAGAAGCAAATTCATCGAAGCAGTACTTGAAAACAAGATGCACTCAGACAGCTTTAGTGTGCTGCAGAACAAACTGGAAAGTATGACTGCAGTATTTCAGTGTCTGTAAGTACACACTAAAAGAAATTACTTCCAACAAATTGCAACCCCAATGATTGTGCGGCTGGGCAAGACACAGGAGGCTATCAAGGGACCTCTTTCAACCTCCTAACACTTAGATACACCAACCTTTATGAGCTTTACTAGGAGCTTAACTCCATTTATTTCCTCCCCTCCTCCTTGAAGTATAGATTTTCTTAAATGCAGTCAACATTAGCCACACAGAATCGCAGCACAAAATCTGAAAATGATCGTAACTCTACAAAACAGGTCAACTTACATTTTCTGCCTATCATTTAATCCCAGCTTTATCAAGAAAATACCTTCTCTCTTCCAAACTTGCAGGACTTCTGGTCCACAGTAGTGAGCAAACAAGTCTGACACTTCCAGTGTTTACTTTGACAGAAGAAAACTACCAATGGGAGTAATAACTATCCAAATCTTAAAACCAGCATCACCATAAAATTTGAATTGACTTAGGTCTTAGAATCCAAAACTGACAGAAGCAGAAGATCTTGGGCATGTAATCAAGAAGAACCAATGATAAAGTCTCTTGTAACACACACCAGAGTAAGATACAGCAGGCAACAAACCTGGGTACAAGTATTTCAGTGTCCCATTAATAACATTTCTAGGTGTGTTCTGATCAAGTTACTGAGCCATTCTGCAAATTATTAGGAAAAGTAGAAAACTTTGTTGAAGAGAAGCAGAATAACTCATGTTTCTAGAAATCTAGAGAGAAAACTACTTTTTGCATAATTTCTTTAAACATCAGTGTGACCAAGACAAAAATTCTTTGGTAGTAGTGATCTGTGCTAAAGCCCAACACCATATACAGACATACCTGTAAAGCTTTATCTGAAATATTACCCTTACAAAAGGTATCAGAGTTAAATTTAGGTTTCTGGCCTCTTCTGCTTTGTCAAGGTACACATTAACATACATTTTGCAATGGAATAACCTCCCATCACTTGAGTTGCATGAAGTTTGGGTTAAGGTGAGAAGAATATAGCTATATTCAGCACAAGTTTAAAAATGTGCAACTTCTGTTTGCATGGTGAACATAACAGATAAACACAGACACATACTGTAGGAATATGGCCTCTGCAGCTTTTCTTTCTGAAGGACTGAGAATTATCTGTACATTCTCAGCAGAGATTTGCCAGATTCTCCAAGGCTTCGTATTGACTGCTACAGCTGTCTACTGGTAAGGCAGACACATGGTGACAGGCACCAGTATGAAAGAGCAGGGAAGAAAAAGACCACCCATATTTGGGCCACAATATCTAAGCAAGATATGGTATGAGTGCCACTCTGCAATCAAAGGTAGTTTTTTTTACTGGAAATGCAAAGAGGTCACTACTGCTTAATTATTGGGGGTTTTGGTTTCGGTTTTTTTAATTGGTAAACTGGAAGTGACATCAAGAATATATTATACAGCTTGAACATTTGCAGTATAATAGGCAGGCTACCTTAGCCTGTACTATGAATCATTTGACCACATAAACATATCATACCTCCTCTTTAGAAGGTCATAATTGTAAAAAGCATTTAATCTAACAGTAACCTGCCCATTTTCATCTTTTTGCTCTAACTACAGTGTGTTACAGGACAGCACACAAAACCCTCCACCACCATAACTTCGTTGTAGTATTTTGTGCTTAAAAAGAGTGAGTCTTCTGTAAAATAGTTACTAACTTGTGTAAGTCTATAAAACACTTAACACTGTTACCTTTCTTCAATTCTGTTCTTGTCCATAAGCGGTTGTTTGATCCACTGATTAACTAGTCTTTGTCCTTGAGGGGTTCTGCATTTATTTAGTAAACCAGCTAGAGACTGTGCAGTATTAGCATTTTCCACAGAACTCTGGAAAAAAAAAAAAAAAAAGCATTAGTGAAGTTTACTGACACTCTCTGAATGGCACTTAACTTTGCTACCTAGGAACAGATCAGTGTTTCTTCTGTATTCAACTTGGCACCCATCAAAAAAGGCAAATTTTGATTTTGCACTGCAAAAATCACAGCATTAAAGCACTCAATATCTCGTCCCTGGAACAAGGCGAACAATGAACAGGTTTGTCCATTTTGAAACTATCTGACTGAACAGGAAAGTTAGAAACATATCTCATCACTGGATGGTCTCCCATTTGAATAGGAAAAGTGGAAATAAGCCTAGATATCTTCCAGTTTGGCCTTTGTAAGGTCAAAACAATAGGGGTCCTGTCCATCAACAAAAGCAGCAAGAAACAAGACAAGCTTGTTTCAACGCTTAACTTCGAAATGAAAACCTGAACCCTCTCTACCCAAACCGACCTGCAATTAAAACAGCAGGCAAGCATTCAACTAGGGTCAGGTGTGGATGCCCCCAACCAACTGGGATGTAGAACCAGCACCACCACAACACTGAGAAGGTAGACTGGTACATTTAACCCCTGGAAAATCTAATCTCTAAAGCCGATGTGCCTGTTTTCAGTGTTCTGGACAGTATTATATTATGAAAAACTTCTGAATCCAAGAAAGCATCAGAGTACATATATCACACATAAATTACCTACTGCAGCACATCCAAATTGGATCGTTACTGTTTTGTATAATCAACTGCACCTGCAGTGCCATAAGAACTTTACCTACATACCTCACGGAGCAACTCAAATTACAAAACATTTTGCCTTTGCTTTAGTGCCTGCCCAAAAACCTGCCCACAGACAGCCTGCCACCCAGGCAACAACACAGTTTCCCACCACACAGCAAATTCCTTGCTCTAAAACCCACAACAGCCCCTGAAGACAGACGTGGCAGCATATTTCCTATCACAAAACGCGTAACACCTGCAAGGACTTATAAAGGGATGTAGCTAAGACAGTGTTGAACTTCCTAAAACACCTCCATAAAGCTTGAGAAGACATAAAATTTTTGCTTGTTTTCCTTGACAGTGGCACAGAACCAGGAAATAAAGCACAAAAAAAAAAAAAAAAATAAGAAAAAATCTCCCCAGATTCCACCAGTCAATTCAAATGAAAACAGCCACTACTGCAAATGGAATCTAATAACCCTCTCCCAAGAGGCTGGCTCCTCCTAGGCTATGAAACCTGAACATGGATGAAATTACATTTTACAGATTCAGGAAATAAAGCAAAAAAAAAAAAAAAAAAATCAGAACAAATCTCTCCAGAGTTCACCAGTTCAGAAGCAGAATATATGCTCTTTCTTACTCTAGAAATCCCTGTAAGGTAAATAGGGGACCATATGTGTGATTTCTTCCTATAAACCTGAAACTCCAGTGGATTAGCTCCAAGCAAAGATCACTAAGCAGCGTTTACTAGCAATAAAACAAAAGAAAAGAAGCTGATACAACACAGTACTTTGAGTCCACATTTTCCTACAACTATAGAAAGGGGCAAAGCAGAAACAGGTGTGGTAGGAGGTATGGAGGAGACTGGGAACCTGCTTGGATTTGTAGAAACTGTGCTCTGGAGTTTCTCTATCACACCTCAAAACAACAGAACTCTTCTCCCCTCCCACACCCCAAGCCTGCTCCTGCCAGTGGAAACAGGAACTTCTCGGACTAAAAACAAGGAAAGATAAAGCCAGACTCCTCAGCAGCTACAACCATGAGGTACTTCTAAGCTCTTCCCACATCTGTATTCCACATAGACACTTGTTTGTGGCCCCTTCCTACCTCCTTAATTATCTTCTCTTTTACATTCAAAGCAAGCTAACAAAAAACAAAGAAGGTGGCAACAGTGTTTAAAACACACACTGTACAGGAGTGGCTGAAAACAAAGCTAAAATGTAAAAGTTGCCGTTAATGACGATCTGGAGAACTCTGACCAGGCAATCAAGCTACTTATCAAGCAACTAAATAAGTATACTGCAAAACACTTTTATCAATTCAAGTGTGCATTTCTTACCTGGAAAAGGTTGAGGGCTTGAACAGCTGCATTATCTAGGACCATATATTGACTAAGATCAAAAGTAGTCAGTTCAAATTGTCCAAAGTTAGCCTCATCTGAGAGCAACTCTAAAAACTTGATAATGGCCGACAAAGACGAAACAGCAACCTGAAGTTTTTGGTTTTTAAAAAACAAACAAAAAGAACAAACAGAAACATTCTGGTTAGAAACACTCTTGAATTGGGGAGTATTTGATAAACGCCCCTAGAAAGTTAAAAGTGGGAAGTCTTTAAGCCACGTCAATTCCAGCAAAGCCACAAGAGACTCATCCTGTTTGACAAGACTTCATTTTCATAGGGACATCCTATGGCACTGCAGAGTCTTTCTAGGCAGGTGCAAGAACAAGGAACTAGACATTTGCATAATCTGATAAACAAAACGTGAAATGCATGCCTCACCAGCTTTCCAAAGCTGTTACCAGGATTTTTCTGGCTCAGGAACACAAACAAGTTATTGCAGATAAACGAGATGTCATGGATCATCTCAGGACATGGTTTCAGGGTTAGTTTTCAGCCAGAACAAGGATCTGATCTGACTCGCTGCTCGGTGTTACAAACACTAGAGCCAGCACAAAGGAGAGGCAGCAGCATGACCAGCTTGTTTAGCTGCAACACACTTCAAACAATTTTAACCTGTTGTGAAATGACACATGAAGGGAGAATAACTCTGTACCTTACACCTGCAGTAAGCATGAGCAGTGGAGCACGTTTTAAAGCAAATTAAAACACGTTTATCTCAAGCAAATAACCTCTTGTTTGCAGCTAAGAACAAACATGTTGAATCCACATACAGGTACTGACTGATACGCTTGAGCCATAAGATGATATAAAACACAGTATTATCATAAACATTACTTTGTTTTCAAATACCAATTTTCTTGTCATGCAAAATAATGAAAGTGTTGTATTTCAGTCCTTAGGCTAGATAGATTATGAATAGGAAAAACCTCTTGTGCACAGTCTATTTGCTTACCAGAGTTTATTACTTTAAAGGCATAAGTGAAGGGTTTTCTTACTATTGAACAGCATCAAACAGGACCAGTGTGGACAGAGAGGAGCAGCTTGCAACAGATACACACACCACTCTGCTGCTTAAAAAACAAAAGCACTCCAAACACTCTGTGCTCACCTGCTTTTCCATCTCTGGCAACGCCGCGCTATTCATTTGTTCTTCTTTTTTTGATTTTAACAGGCGATTGAGATCCTGAACAATATCTTTTGTTGTGAAATCTGCCTTCTTTCTGTCTGTAATCAGGATTCCTCCCCTCTGAATGACCTGTCATCCATAAACACACATAGCTTTCAATTACTTTCAATATTCAGGGACAGATATTCATCACATTGAAGCAAACCCCGAAGAGATATTTATTTACTGCTAGGTTGCAGAGAAGAATGACAGACAAGAGTCCACCCTTAGAACAACTTTTGCTGATTAAAATGCAGACAAGTCAACAAATAATGCATTTTGGATGCACAAATCAAAACTTCTTCAAGTTAACATACTGCTCCTGCCTTTTTCCATAAACCACAGAGCCTAGCTAATAAGCTAGGATTTTAGATAGAGTTTTGTCTAACTGTCAGCCACAACAGTTCCCTTACTTGTCGCATTTTTCCCATCTCTCCTGCGGTCTCTCCTCCTGGTAGCACACACTCCTTCGGTCCCAGTTGAACCAGCAGAGCTTCAAGGTTTGAGAACTGATCGTTATCTGGAAACTCACAGACACTCAATTTTCTCAGGGTAGTGTCGACATACCCCACTCCTACTACTCTTTGTCCATCAGCAGTAGACAGCTTAACCCCCACAACCCCGATGGCCGTTGACATATCATTGTTGGCAAAGAGAACTTCCTCAAACTGGGCCAGATTTCCTGGAGAACCCTATATAGAAAAGAAATATACTTTTTTAAAAGTGTATATATACCCACATACTTCTTTTGCTTGAAAAAGGAAAACTGATAAACCTAAGTACTGAACAGCCCATTAATACAAAACATACAACTGATATATTTTTTTAACCATTAAAACTCTACATATCATCTGCACAAAGTAAACTATACTTCAAGTTTCCCTTATTTCCCAACCTATGGCAAAGGTACAGAACAAGCTCTTCCAGCCTTCAAACAGTAGAAAATACAGGGATATATAACAGATCGCATGATTTACCATCACACCACTAATGTCAGTCCCTGAAAATCCCAAAAATCCAACCTGAGGGGCTCAGGAAAGAGTTACAGGTTGCTTTTTTTTTTTCTTTCATCTCTTAATTACAAAGAAAGGTTGAAAAATTGTACCTTGTATGCTAAATACCAGTCATTTTCTTTGACAGATTTACTCCCTGCTTTGTTCTTGTAAACTTCAACTCTGTAATGACGAACCAGAAGTAGATCTCTCACAAAAGATTCAAAATTCATTTTACTAAGCACAACACTCTCAAGCTTCTGAGTTCCTACAAAAAAAAAAAAAAAAAAAAAAAAAAAAAAAAAAAAAAAAAAAAAAAAAAAAAAAAAAAAAAAGAAAAAAGAAAATTATGAGATACCTGAATTTGTTCAAGAAGTTTATTTTCTGTAATCAAAATTCCCAAGAAGAGCCTTCAGGTAGGACATTATTGTAATATCAAAGACCAAACATATAAAATCCATGAAACAACACAAAACCACAACATTCAACTGGTTAATATTAAGAATGAAGAAAGCATACTCCAAATCCAAATAAAAACAACATGCATTCGCAAATTTCACTAAATCTATACATACATATATATATACAAAGAGATGTGTTCCCCTCACCCCTTCCTCACTCCTTACAATGTTCCTGATTTGGTTTTCTAATTACCATTTCACACATTTTAATCTAATGAGTGGCCTGCTACAGGTTTTCTTTCTGGATAACATCTTTCCTGTCCTAGATAAGCCACTTCTGTTGACAGAACAGACCGCCACCCCATTCGCACTCCAAAGATGGCAAGACACACGTGCCAAGACATTGCCCTTTTATCACAACATACACTGTAAAACCAACATATTCTCAAAAGTGTCTTAAATTTTATGTTAAAATCTAACTTAGAAAGTGCCTAATTGACAAACTTTTTGCTTCTGTTTCTGTAAGGGTGCAGGCAGACGATAGAGTTGAACAAATTTGATTTCATACAGCTTCCAAGAGGAACAATGCCACTTCTGCCTCCCTACCTCCTGTGTCACCTCTGGCACCAGCCTACCCACAGTGTCAGATAATTCTACCACTAAGGAAACTGGCATTTTTGGTGGGTATTTTAAGTTTTCTGCCAAGTGGAATTAGCTAAGACTGGTGTCAGATACACCAGAGCTAAATGACCTATAAAGTAAGCACAAGCAATAGACAAGGATTATCACACCCCTCCTTTCAGCCTTCAGCACTTTTGAGGCCCTTCCTCCCTTTACATGAAAGATGTTAAACAGCACATTTCCACACCTGTAAGAATTTATGGATTTATTCTAGGTACGCCTTTTTCATTTTCTTTCCTCAGATCTCTGGTAAGACTTTTTTGGAAGTAGGCAAGAAACTAATTCCACGTAACCAGATCCTTTCTCCACAATGCAGAACTCTTAACAAAACAGGGTGGAAGGCACCTGAATCTGATGGGTGATTTGAAAGCATCCTGAAAGCACAAAATGTAGTTTTATGCTTTTAATTTGATATGCTAAATAAAACTACAGTTCGCAGTGTTTTAAAATCAGAGTTGAGAGTCACAGTCTTACATCTGTGAAATGATCACTTTTAAATTAAATAGAAAAATAATACAGATGCATGTGTTCCTAGCCTGGAAGACATATCAAATTCTATGTTTGAAACTATCAAGCTCTTCAACTTCCCCACAAGTTGGGGGTTTTGTGGTGGTTTTTTGTGGTTTTGGGGAAGGGTTGGGTTTTTTTTGTTTGGTTTTTTTTTTTTCTTTTTTACATATTAGCCCATCACTTGCAATAGAAAGTGAAAAGCGTATGTCATTCTCTTTTTAATGCCACTGCATTAAAACACAAACAAAAATTTCATTCATAACAAACAGGTTTATTTCACCAAGTGTGAGCCAGTAACTTTGCAATCCTGTGTCCCTTCAGATGAAGGATAATACTAAGGTTTGCCTGTTCTCACGGGGTGATTTATCTTGATGCTGTTGCATCCAAAGCCTGCAAGCTCCACCGCCTTACACCAGGAGACAAATAAAAAGCAACAGGAGGGGTGGACGGAAGAGAAAACCTTATGCAATACACAATTAAGTACTTTATTCCCTTCTGCAGGCCATCATTAGTCAAACACCTAATAATGAATAACTTGCACCTGTGAAGTTACTGGGGTTTACCTGCGCTACACAGCATTCTCAGCTAATCACAGAAAACGCCATCATTTTGATGAGTTTATCAGCGCTCTGGAGAAGAGTGGTCAACACACCGTTCACCTGTGCAACCTGCTGTGTCCCACTGACCACCCACACCTGACAGCCCCGTGGCCTGTGGGGCTCTATGCTTGTCTCATAGAATCATAGAATTGCCCAGGCCAGAAGGGATCTCCAAAGGTCATCTAGTCCGACCTCCCCGCAGTCAGCAGGGACACCCCCAACTAGACCAGGTTGCCCAGGGCCTCGTCGAGCCTCTCCTTGAATATCTCCAGGGATGGGGCATCAACCACCTCCCTGGGCAACCTGTTCCAGTGTTCCACCACCCTCACAGTGAAGAACCCTCTCCTAATCTCCAGTCTAAATCTGTTCCCCTCCAGCTTGAAGCCATTGCCCCTCGTCCTGTCACTGCAGGCCTTTCTAAACAGGCTCTCCCCAGCCTTACTGTAGGCTCCCTTCAGGTACTGGAAGGCTGCTGTTAGGTCTCCCCGGAGCCTCCTCTTCTTCAGGCTGAACAACCCCAGCTCCCTCAGCCTGTCTTCGTAGCAGAGGTGCTCCATCCCCCTGATCATCCTTGCGGTCCTCCTCTGGACCCTCTCCATCAGGTCCATGTCCTTCTTATATTGAGGGCTCCAGACTTGCACACAATACTCCAGGTGAGGTCTCACCAGAGCACAACAAAGTGGCAGAATCACCTCTCTGGACCTGCTGGCAACGCATCTTTTGATGCAGCCCAGGATGCAATTGGCCTTCTGGGCTGTAAGTGCCCACTGCCTGCTCATGTCCAGCTTCTCGTCCAGCAGCACCCCTAAGTCCCTTTCCCTAGGGTTGCACACCCACACCTGTGGCACGCAGTTAATTACCATTTCCAAGCTGCGGGGGAAGATTTGGGGTCAGTTACGCTCGTATACACCTCATAATATCCACACACCCCCCCCCCCCTTCTCACCATCCGCCAACACCGAGGGCTGCGGCCTTCGCCCCCCGCAACACCCCGGGCGCTGCGGCCTCAGCGGCGGCGGCGGGAGGCAGACGGCGGCGCCTCCCGCCCTCACAAGGTCCCCCTCCGTGAAAAACGACGCCAAACGCGACACCACGGGGCGTTCCCCCCCACCGAAGCCCCGCAGGTCTCCCCTTTGAGAAGACGCCACCGGGGAGGCTGCTGCCAGCGGCTCCCATCGCCACCCCGCCGCGGGCCGCCCTCCCGCCCGCCCCTCCACAGCAAGGCCCAGGGGACGCGAGACCCTCCCGC
>NW_015092359.1:56723-92767 GCF_001431845.1 Calidris pugnax | reverse complement strand
GCCATGGCAACGGCGGGGCCGTGAGGGGCCGACGGCTGGGGCCCGGTGGGGCGAGCTGCTGCTGCTGGGCGGTCGCCGGGGAGGTAGGGCGCTGGTGCCAGCGCTCATTGCCGCCGTAACCTCAGCACTGAGGCTCAGGCGATGGCAAAAGTTGTGTCTTGTCTTCGTGTACAAACTCATGTCAAAGCCGTGGCGCGCAGGCCTCGTTTGCACAGGCCTCGTTCGCACAGGCCCCACGGTCATCGAAGGTCTTCCCAGAAGAGGGAGGGACCCCCAGGCAGCCATGCTGAGGTGGTTGGATTTCTAAGGTACATCAGCTCCACTTGCTCCCTGAAGAGGAGCGGAGAGCGTCCCACAGACCCGCAGTGTGGAGGCCCGCAGCGTGCCGAGGAGCTTCATAGGCTGCCAGATGGCAAATGCTGTAACACAGCCTGCACACAGGGCTGTCGTCTTGCTTGGACTTCCAGGAGGCAGAAGACTGGGAGGTAATGGGCCCTCTTCTGCTTACAGGCCAAATGGTGTCCAGAGACCTTATGTGCCCCCTCAGGCAAGGACACTCTCACCCTCCTTAGGGTGGGGTTGGGCAGGGGTCACTCCTCCCACACATTGCAAGGAGCAACATGGCAAATGGCCAAAAAATTAAGCCCTGACACACACACACAATTTACACACCCAGCTGAGGGACAGATAGTGCTTGGAGGGATCCTGAGCCCTGGCTATATGGTGGTCCCTGTGCCCAGAGTGCTTCAGGTTTTTTTTATTTTTCATCATCTTTTGCTTGTACTGTCCTGACCAGTTTTTTCTTGTATTTCTTTGTTTTTCTTTCTGATGTAAAGACAGAAAGGAATAGAAACAGTATGGGTATGTTCTCACAATCCTTCATTTAGTGATTATTAAGAATAATGAGAAATCCCAGGTTAAATCAAGTATTTTTGGAAATTCTTTTGCCTTGGCCCACTTTTTTTTTTTTCAGTCAGTTCCAAATAATGATTCTTGTACCCCAGTTCAACTTCCTGCATCTTATTACCTATAGTCAGAACACATCTTAGAATTGAAGAAATGCTTTGGCATTTCTTGTGCAAATGCTTACTGTTTCTTCTGGTTTGCCCATGTTGCTGCTTCAGAACATCCCCTCATCTGCCTCCCATTGCTTTCTTTCTCCTTTCTGCCCTATGTTACCTCAGCATCTTCCATCTTATCTGTCACCCTTCCTCCTTCCCAGCCCACCCCTGGTCCTAGCTGTAGCACACTTCTGGGACATCTTTCCCCAGATTTCTCACCTGACTTCTTGCTTCTTTCCACTTGGTGAATCGTTGTGCTCATCCTTAATATTTCTTGATGTCAACAGGTGCTTTCCAAAAGGCCCTCAGAGCCCCACATAAGGACTAGTACAGGTTTTCACACTAAACTATGCTTTTCCCCACTGATACTGCAGTCTGATGGTGTTGTCACGTCCTGGCTGTCCCTCCACAGGGAACCCTTTGGTGCCCTCACCTCTGCCCTGGTCCTGCCCAGTGTCACCGTGGGCTGCCTGTCCCTGCTGCAGCCTTCCTCACCCAAACCCCAGTCCTGTACCCCTGAGGTAAAACAGCTTTTCCAGAAAAGGCCTTCAAAGCCCTTTTGCAAATGCACTCAATGAAGGACCATGGGTGGTTCTTCTGGAGAAAAGAAAGATCTGCCTTCATCTGACTTAGGAAGGAAGAAACAAAGCATAAGGTCACTAGAGCTTTGGCAGCTTTCAAGTTGCCCAAAATCTTCCTCTCATCTGCTAACAGTTGCAAAAATGGCATTGCTCTGGCAGGGCAGTTGGATTTATTTTCAGTATGAAAAAGTGTACTTTTCCTAACCTTATTTTCAGAAGTGGCTAAACTCTCTGGTCTAATGCTTCCCTCCACCAAAACTGTTTGCTTGCGGCAGTACTCATGTGGGAAAATTCAGCCTAAATAATTGTCATTTAGCAAATACATAACTCATAAGGTCAGGCAGCCTTGCCAAGAGGTGATAATACCAGGTCAGCCCAAACTATACTTTATTAATAGCTGAGAGTGCTTGTATTTTTATCCACTGATGACTACGGGTAAGGCAGAAGTAGGACAAGAAGGAAAATGTGTCCTGTACAAACAGTTGGAGAGGAGGTGGGCTCCGGGGACCTCATTACCACCTTCACAAGAGGTGGTAATGCTGTAATTGCTGTGTGTTGCAGTCCTTGCTTCTCTCTCCTCTGGCTGGTTCCACCTTCTCATCCAGCAGTTTGCTCAAGGCAGCCCTGCTGTGCTGCAGGCTCCCAATTGCAGAAAGCCACCACCTACACCAGCTGCTAACGCTCTTAGTGCCGTGACCACAGCCATGAAAGACATTTACGTTGTGTTCTCTCTTGCACAAGAAGAAAAATAAAAAATAAATCATTTTCCACCAAAGGTTAATTAATATTGAGGTGTGATCAGTGACAGCTCTAATGCTTTTGAGTTGGTGGGGACGTTGCCAGAAAATTTTATGTTAGGCTGGTGTGTTTTTATGTATAATGCAGCAGAGACTTAGGATAATATTAACAAGATAAGAATATTTAGTTAATACAAATTTAGTTTATGTAAGTTTAGTTAATTAATACTTAGGATAATATTAACAAGATAAGAATATTTAGTTAATACAAGTTTAGTTAATGTAAGTTTAAACAGAAAGTGTGACTATTGCCTTGTAAAGGACCTTTTCATTTTTGTGTATGCGCTTTTTTCACTCAGATCAATTTGGCACAGCCGTGCTTCTACTTTGCCGGTACCTGAACGCACAAGGATTCTGCAGTGCACCTAGAGGGTAGTAAAGAAAAAACCTGCTTCTCACATGTATGAAGTTTTCACATGCTACGACCTGGTAAGTGTTGCCTCTAACATTACACACCACCTCCTTTTTCTCTGCCACACTCTCCCTTGCGTACGGCTGCCATTGCACATCACTGTTTAGACAAGGACAACAAAGATTTTAGTGAAGTTCATAAAACTCTGTGTTGATGGGCCCAACTATCCCCAACACGTGGGGGCCAAAGCCTCTCCTGGGAGCTGCTGGAATTCAGCAACTGGCAGAGGTAAAGTTAGAGCAGCAGAGCTGCAAGCATTTTTAGTTTCCTAGAATATTTTTCAGGCTATTTCAAGCAGTCTGTAATCTTATGTCACTGTATGTTATGGCAACCAAAGTCCAGCAGGTGAGGATATAAATAAACACGAATCAAAAACAATGTTATTTCTCTTACCAAAGTTATGGTTGTTCAGGAGGGTAATGAGTGAGCTACTGTCAACAGACCCTACATACGCCACGCTGACCTTTCATTTTGTAGTTGTGGAAACTGTGCTTAGGGATTACTTAGGTCTATGGAAGCAAGTTTTTTAGGCTTTATTGGTCATGCTTTCTCACACATGTTATTTGCATACCCTCTTCTTAAAAAGTCTCTCATTGTCTTTGCATAAATATTTATTTAATTTTGCTCAGCAGTAATAATAACTAATATATATGTGCTAGTGTAATCATTCATAAGGAAGTAATAGATTTGCACTTGCCTATACAAACACTATTTTCCCATGTTGTACATAGGCAAATATAGTTTCTGGTACAGTTTGTGTCCATCCCTTTGCTCAGCAGTAATAATAACTAATATATATGTGCTAGTGTAATCATTCATAAGGAAGTAATAGATTTGCACTTGCCTATACAAACACAATTTTCCCATGTTGTACATAGGCAAATATGATTACTATAGTTTCTTGTACAGTTTGTGTCCATCCTCTCTCTGTAACAAAAAAATCTCATTTATTCAGTCTCAAATTATTTAATAAATCCTCAGTTGGCCGTTCATATCCTTTATCACAATTGACATTACATAAAAAAGAGAGGGAACACAGTATCACAATTTTATGTGGAACTTTGGATTTAAAAATCATGTAACAAAAAAATCTCATTTATTCAGTCTCAATTTAATAAATCTTCAGTTGGCCGTTCATATCCTTTATCAAAATTGACATTACATAAAAAAGAGAGGGAATACAGTATCACAATTTTGTGTGGAACTTTAGATTTAAAAATCATACTGCTTCACTGAAGGAAGGTAATGAATTAGGCAAACGAAAACATCAAAATATTTACCTTGTCAAAAATTGATGCAGTGACTAATACTCTTATTAAGTTATATTGGTTTGCTTCTTTTACAGGAAACTTTATAACTTTGCTGAATACTTTCAAAATATTACAATAGAGAGCACTTAGTATTTGCTATTATTTTTCAGTTGCAATTTTTGCCAGCAGTTCAAAACTGCTCTACATATAAAAAGAAACTTCACATGCATTTTTTTTTATTTCAGCACATTAGTCTCCTCTAGCTATAAAAAAAACTGTAAAAACACAATTTAGCTGCAGGATGCCAATACACTGGTTTCTCAACTCTTTTCTTTCTCATGCTTTTCCATTTCCCTATAAATACATGCTTTTATGCAGCTGGATTGTTGCACAAGTAAACAAAACAGAACAAAAAAAAAAGCCAATATAAAGGTCAATAAAACTATTTAGAAAACTAGGGAAAATACTATTACTATCATTTTGGGACCTGAGCAGCATTGTGTTTGTACTGTAGTAACAGAGTTTAGAATTAGATGTAGTACAATCTCTTCTATTTTTTGATTAGTTTCTGTAAACTTTGTGGTTTTCTAACCTCTTGGCTAGCTTCAGTCAAATTTGACAAGGACCAAGACATGAAAAGCTCCGTTAGGTTAAAAAAAAAACTGGAAAGAATCAAAATGCCTTCCTCTACTGTGGGAAAAGTAGGGAGAAAACAATGTTCAAACACAGCCATTGGGACAAGGTCCAGGCCACCCAGCAGGTACATACCAGCCAGTCAAGTCAGCACATGTGTAGCTCCCAGCCCAGCCCCAGCACATGACATCTCTTTCCATCCCACAGGCCAAAAATAAGGTACGAAATGGGGATGGGGACAGTAGGAAAAGGAAAGGAAACAAGAGCATTATGATCTTGGGGAAAAGAAAGGAATGGGAAGGATTGTAGACGTTTAAGAAGGTATAAGATATGGAGAGCAAAGAACTGGGGAAGACAGTCATACACATGACCTGGCAAAAGACAAGCTTACTGTAAACTAGGCCTCGTTTGTTTAACAGCTTACAGGATTGTAAGAAATTCATCATACCCCAGCAGATCACCTGCATACCTGGGCAGAAAGGGAGTGGCATCTATTGGCAGAACCAGAGACTGCCCTACAGAAGCTGTGACTGAAAAAGCTGCCTGAGAAGGCTGCAAAGCGCTCCAGGAAGTTCCCTGCTTTGGAATTTTTGTGCTTAGCAGGAGCAGTGACTTGGCAAGAGCAAACCAACATGCACAATTCCACTTCCCAAAACACACTGTGGGCACAGGAACACATGCATGTCAGCTGCCACCTTGTCCAAAGGCAGGTCATACTGGTGACCCGTAAGATCAGACATATATTCTACGCTGTTCAGCAACTTCCCTGTTGTATTTAGTAGATGCACACAATGGAGTGTGTTTCACATTTTATGAACAGGGTATTTATCCTACTTTTCCTGTTTTAGGGAAGGGGCTCAAAACAAAAAAACCCACATTAGTAATATGATTTGTCATTCAGTTCCTTATCTTGTATCTCATTATTTCTTTGGCAACAGGAGTTACAGCATTTCCTTTATAAATCAGATATGCTGACATATATGACTATACATATTAACTTACTAGCCATTTGGCAACAGGAGTTACAGCATTTCCTTTATAAATCAGATATGCTTACTTATATATGACTATATATATTAACTTACTAGCCCATATACATTAGACTACTGACTGCCAAAGCAAGCTTTAATCCAAAGCTCTGGGAGGTAGATAACCTGGCCTAAGTTTGGTCACCTTCCGTGACAGCAAACAGCAATAACAACATTGCTGGGCAACATCATCTTCGCAATGGATCGCTATGCAAACCACAGTAATGGGGTAATAGCTCTTTCCCAGCTCCACCATCAGATGCAAAGGCTACCCACCCCCAACCCTACACCACAGATCTTCTAGATTAGAGGCCTGTTTTACTATAAATACGTAGCATTTGAAAGAGCAGTCTATACATTCCTGAAATTGCTACGTTTGGTGTGTTTATTTTTTTATACAAACAATCCATATTTTATCATGACTCCTGTTGCACAGTAAGAGTGAGAAATTGGATAAAGAATAGTTTTCACAGCTTTAAGAAAAAAAAAAAATCATGCTTTTGAGATAATAGATGGCTAATAACAGACTTTGGTAATGGGAGCTCTAGAAGATTTTCAACTATGCTGAGGTTGGTTGCTTGCTTTAAGGAAATACTACACTGTAGAATTTGTAAGCATGATAATTTACCAGATTGTTGTCATTTCAACATAGAACTAGAAGCCTGTTTCAAAGTTTTATTAATTCAAGTCATAAAAAAGTTACAGCAACTTGAAATATGTACAAACAGCCATAAAAACATCATGTTCAGTTATAAAGGAGGCACTCTCCTCACAACGTGGCTACAAAAGAGGCCATTTTCTCTTTAATAAAACTCCCACAAGGGTAAAATAACCATTTAAGCATGTATGCTCCAAAACCCTAGTAACAGCAGTTGACAGCTCATTTAATCATCATAAACATAAGATCAGGGAGTAGTTAAGCTTGACTTAAGTAAGATGGGGTGTTTAAGATTCAACTCTCAACAAATGGTAAAAACAGTAGCACAGTTACCAGTCTTGGCTGTTACAGAGTTTTAACAAATCATTAAGTGAGCACAATTGCCTTGCTTTCAGGAGGAATCTTTGAAGAGTTAAGATCCATGCCTCCAATGTTTCTGTTGTCTTCTTGTTGGAATCTTACTCTGTTGTCAGGCAATTTAATTACGCATTCAGCCCTCTATGCATTTCATTCATTTCCTTTACCTGGAGGGGAGGAGGCAGGACAGATCAACATTTGTGCTAATCTTACTCTGTTGTCAGGCAATTTAATTACGCGTTCAGCCCTCTATGCATTTCATTCATTTCCTTTACCTGGAGGGGAGGAGGCAGAAAGAGATCAACATTTGTGCTGCTTCTCAACAGTTCAGGACAGAACAAGACTATCAGTATTTCCTGTGGATTGTGTAGCCCTTGCTATAGATATGTAAAAGCAGTATGTGCTGTCAGCACCACCCCCCACCCCTGGGAAAGGCAGCAGATAATGAGTTGTCTTTGAAAGGGGTGCAGAACAGACAGGGTGAACTATAGAGGTGAAAACTAGTTAACAGAATTTCAGTATTCTCAGTTTCATTGAACACAGCTGAAGCACCCAAACCAAGCTTTTATTAAACTACAACAAACTTCGGAGGTTCTGATTTCTGGCCAACCTCTTCCCCACACATGTACCATAAACAGAAATTAAATTACCTCTGCTTTCACGTACTTCCCTTTCCTCCTCCTCGTCAGGACCTGTAAGAGAAGGACAGAATAATTGTGAAGTTTTATTTAAGTCTTGACTTAACAGGAAACTTTATCTGGTTGTGACCTTGAAATTGTCCCTTCCAGAGTCAGATACACAAGAGGCCACCTGTCATTCTTGACTACTTTAAACTAGGAGGTACTTTCTTCACCTCAATGACTTTTTTCTAGTATTTTTATTTTTCCACACAACACCTTTCAGTCCTGACCCGAAACAGCGATGGTCCAATGCTTCCTTCCCACCTCCCAAGCCTCAAAAAAATTCTAGTTTACTGAAGATTGTTTCTATCAGAGTCGAATTACCCTGGTCTGTTATTTCCCAAATCGCTGTTAGAACTTACCAGAACAACAATTCCAGCAACTATGGCTATTACTACTATTACAATGACAGCAATGAGGCCAGGAGTCAGAGACTTCATGGAAAACTCCGGCGGTATTTCATCAACATAGTAGACCGCCACCTTCTCAAAAAGCAGCCTCTCATTATCAATGGTCATGTTCAGTATGTTTTCATGGAAGATGGAGTCACCTTTGAGCTAAGAATAGATAGGAATAAAAAGGCACTGCAATTAATTCATCTTGCTTTAGCAACACTACTGAGTGCAATGCAAAATATGTATTTTTTTCTTTGGCAGGCTTCACCCAAGACACACTTACATCTTTTTCAAGGTAGTAGGCCACATCAGCTATATCCACATCCCTAGAAGATTTTTCGGAGGAGTTTTGTTTCAAGTCAATAGTAATTAAAGGTTCTTCATACTGCAAAAAATATAGTATGGTATTAAGAAGGGTCTGGTTTAAATCCAACAATCAAACAACAGAGTGAAATATTATGATCCAACTTGTGAACTCACAACCTGAATCAAGTTTCTGGTACTTGTTCTCAAGCCAACTGTTTACAGTATGATTCATACTTCACTTTTTTAGTGAAGCAAAATAAGGATTAATCTACAGACTGAGGAGAGCAATATGTAATTTCTCAGTATTTCAGTTCAGATACAGCTATTTGCTACCTGCTCAGCAAGTGTCACTATTTTGAAATCTTCTAATAAGACTCACACTGTACTGCATTTGTCAAACAAGACTTTTCAAAGTTATTCACAACAAAATAAAAATGTGATACTTCACTAGAAGCTATGTGCTTCTTACCAGAACACTACTTATGTAGCGTCCATCCAGCATGTAGCGACTGGTAATCAACTGCTTGAAGAATCTGTAAGGATATTAAAGCCATAGCTGTTAAAAACAGTACTATTTTACACTTCTATTTTCAAAAGCAGAGAAGACTAGTGTAATTAACTGGTTTTCTTTTTCCTGCAGTCTCTGTGCTAGGCTGACCCCATCTGGCAAGTAAACTGTCATACCTGGTCTCTCACTTCCCCCAGCAGGGTTTGGAACAGAAGCAAGGGTCAAAAGTAAGAAAAAAAACCTTCACGGGGCAAAGTAAAGACAGTGTAATAAGTGAAAGGGTTGGGTGGGGGAAACAGAAAACCCCAAGTGACACAGAAGCACCCTGTGTCACTCACCGCTAGCAGATCGGTGCCCAGCCAATCTCCAAGCAATGTCTACTTGGGAGAGACCTGCCCCCAGATACTGTTCATGACATTATACAATAAGGAATGTCTTTCAGCTCAATTGGGGTCAGCGGTCTCTGCCGTGTCCCCCCCCTTTCCCAACCTCTTGCCCACCCCCAACCTGATCACTGGGGCGGGAGAGTGGGAGTCTGAGAAGGCCTTAACACTACGTAAGCACCATCCAGCAACAGCAAAAACACCAGTGACTTATCAACACTGTTTTGGTCACCACTCTAAAACACAGCACCACACCGACTGCTACCAAGAAAGTTAACTCCATCCCAACCAAACCCACAGCACTCTCGTTACTGAATTGTACTAGAGGCCTGTTAATTCCCAACAGTGAGGATGCACTTAGTGAAAAATAAACACATAACATTACTGCAGTGGTAGAGAGAAGGGTTTGAATAGCTTTTGAGAGTTCAGAAGAGAAGCTAGAGAATATCAGCTTTTGTTCCAGTGGGGGAGACCTAATAGCACATTTTTCTTGCTATATGACCTCTAACAGAGAAGTAGGATTTTGTTTTAGCCAAAACAATAGCTAAACTGTTGTTTTTCTTCTGCTGCCTCTATGTAGCCCCTCCACCATCTTTGTCAGTTTACTTTTGGGGCAGTTTCACTTTTCAATTCCTTCAGTATATTGACTTGATAAAAAAAAACAGCCATCAATTTTAAAAGGAAGTGAATCTCGTTAACAATTAATTCATTTCCAATAAAAAGTAAGGTTTTCTACCAGCCATCAATTTTAAAAGGAAGTGAATCTCATTAACAATTAAATTATTTCCAATAAAAATGAAGGATCTGTAGGTCACTTCTAAGATGTCTTACAAATTAGTTCAGAGGTCTGACAGAGCTTTTAAACAATTGTTCAGAAATACACCAGGTATCTAGTGGTGCATGCAGGCACTGCCATACCATCTTGCTATCATCACTTACCTGTCTAAAACGTCAGAGTGCAGCGGAGTGTTCCTCTCACCATGTTTAATTTCAATGATGATCCACCTGAAGTAACAGGCAAGTACAATGAATACTCTCAGAGCATGTGCATGTAACAATGCATACTAAAAGTCTAACCCCGGGGAAAAAAAACAGAACAGCAAGAGAGACAGCAGCGAGAGGAGAAAAAAGAAAAAGAAGTCCCCCTCCAAACCCCTTCAATGACTCATTTCTGAATGAAATAGAGAAAAAAAAGCAGTAGTCAAGTGCTTATTGCTCTGTCTTTCAGTCCCAGCACATGCTTCATACAGATAAGTCCTCTGAAATGCAGAACCCAATACAGGAATGTTTTAGTGTCACAGCATACCCTGTTGAAACACTTACATTGTTCTGACTAATTGATTGCATTTCAAGTCAGCATCATGTTTATCAGTTCTTCTAACACCAGCTGTATTCACACACCAACAGGTGGTTCCATTGCACTGCTTCGCCTTGAAAACACCAGTATTTTCACACTCGGGATCATAAAGGCCATCAGTATCTTCAAATGCATCTTTTGGCTTCTCACGACGACCTGATTTTGAGCCTCTCATTTCCGCTTTCATCAACAGGCATTTTGAAGTCACTAAAAGTAACCAGAAAGTCACGTTATGCAGCATCCAGCCATGCAGGTTCAAAACAAAGCTCTTCGGTCTGTAAAAACACAGGTTTACATCAGAAGGAACCAGATTTGAAGCCATTACAAGGAGGAACGGGTGTGTAATACGTAGGTGGTACATAAAGCCAACACAACTGGGCTGTGTCAGCTTCTCAAGGCAAATGCCTTCAGAAGTCCGGCCACTTTCCATTTCTTACAGTGAGAGGATCATTTGCAGCTTGGAAGAATCCAAACCAAGAGTCAGGTCTTGAGACAAGACTCTTCTATCTCTGAATTGGTAGGAGAAGTCATGATTCATGCTTACAAGGAAACTATAAATTAATCTTTGATAAATCCTTGCCATTAGAAACCGAAAATAAAGGAGGACGGAGGAGACTCCACCAGTGTGTGCACCTCCACACAAGTCACGCAGGAGGAACCCTGAACGCTTATCTTCCATCACCAGTTGACCTGGAAGACCAGGAAGCAGCTTTCCTTCCTTGCTACCATTATTTGCCGGGAACTCAATGGTCGTTTTTTCACGTATTTCCTTGAGTTTAGTTGGCACTTTTCCTCACCGCCCCCTACCAGAGAGCACCCCCGGGCCCAGCGCAGCCTCCCCCCCGGGGCGTGCTGTACTCACGGGTGCTACAGTCCACCGGGACACCGGAGCCCACCGACTGGCACTGGCAGACGCCGTTGACCAGCTGGCAGTTGGTCACACGCTTGTTCTTCTGGCAAACGCAGGCTGGAAGGAAGGGAAAGCGGGGCCGTGAGCGCGGCCGTCCCCTCGGGGAGACACCCCGGGGCACGGCGGTGAGGAGAGACAAAGCCGCCCCTCACCGGACGGAGCCGGCCGGGCGTGGGGCACCTGTGCTCCACCGCTCCCCACCCTTCGCGACGCCCCGGCTCCCCCCTAGGCCACTCCGGCCGGGGACAAAGGAGCTCTAGGCCTCCCCCTCCTCACCTTCCCGCGCGCGGGGCGGCCCCTCCCCACCCGCCATCAGCCCCGGCGGAGAGGGGGCGCCATTTTGTGGCGGAGCGGGGTGCCCAGAGGGGCGGCCCGCCGGCCGGCGAAAGGGTCGGCAAGAGTGGGGATAGCGGGGCGGGGGAGCCCGGTTGGAAAAGGGGGTACGGGGAGATGGAGGGGGGAAGGAGGGGTACGGGCACTCACAGTTCTGGGCGCAGGCGGCGGCGCAGAGCAGCAGCAGGAGCGCAGCCCCCCAGAGCGGCTTCATGGCTGGTGCCGGCGGGTGGGTCGCGGAGGGGCCGGGGAAGAGTCCTCCGTAGGGCACGGGAGGAGGAGGAAGAGGAGAGGGACCGGTGCCTGCGCGGCGGCCGAACCGATGTGAGCCGCCCGACAGGTTCCGCAGGTGGTGGTGGCTGCGCCGCGCCCTCCCGGCTCCGGTTACACCTGAGACGCGGAGGAGGCGACGGCTCCTCCTCCCGAGCCAGCCGGGCGCTGTTAAACCGCCACCACCCCCCACCTCCCCTCCCCTCACCGCACCTGGGCGAAACTGGATGGGGCAGGGCGAGTCGCCGCTCCCTGTCCCGGCCCAAATATAGCCTCTTCCGTAAGGGCTGGGGAGGGGGAGCGGTGGCCCGGGGAGGGGTATCCTGAGGTATTGTCGGTCCCCGTAAAGGGGCTGTGAAACCGCCCCGCCCGCCCTCGAGGGGAGGAGGGGGCGTCGTTGTCAGCGAGCCGACGGGTGGCCGCCCCCGCCGTCGAGGAGAAACTGTTAGTCATGGGGGGAAGCTCCCGGGTGTGTTTGCCTTGTGACAAACAGGCCGGGGAGGGGGGGACAAGCCACCTCCTGTCTCGGCTCGGGGCTTCCCGCCGCCGCCGGTGACCTTCAGAGGGCCGGGGCCCAGGAAGGCCTGTCCCGGAGGCCGCCGGCCCCGAGGCCTCTGCCCTGGCCCTGTGTCCACTGGGCCCCGCACCCTCCGTCCCCTCAGGAGAGAAACGGGGGTGGGTGGGTCGGTGTTTTCTCTCGCCCCCGCAATCTGGGAGCCAGTCATAAATATTCACCCTGTATAGTTAGTTTTCTTCACGTCCTGTGGTGCCCTTTGTACTACTCCGTGAGGAGTATATCCTGGTAATGCCTCGGTTCAGTTAAGAAAAAACAGAACGCCTATCTATATAGACTAAGGAGGTTTTTTGCCTCCTTTTTTCTAAAATATACACTAGGTCGTTCTTCTTCGGGATTGCCCTGAAGAGAGTGGCTTCTGGTGCCGCGGTACCCGCGCTTCTTTGTGCAGCAAAATGTGCTTTTTGCGTTGTCTCCGGGCAGCGGGTCTTTGTGGGGACCTGTGAGATGGCAGGGGGTGCCTGAGCCCCTCAGAGTGGCCGAGAAGGAAACACGGAAAAGCCTGCTGCAGGTTCCAAAGCAGCTTTCCAAAGTGTATAAGCAATGCCAAAATGGAAGACAAAAGATAGGTATGGTACACCAAAAAATATTTTCTGAAGCTTTTTTTCCCAGTTTATTAATTCAGTTAAGAAAAAAATACGCATAGATCTTTCTGGAAGATACATTACTGTCCTAGAAAAACAAGTTAGAGGAAAAAGCCTGAATGACACCCCTCTTAAGCCTGTTCCTGCATTTATGAGAAACCATCAGTTTCCAGAACTGATGAACATTTATGAGAAACCATCAGTTTCCAGAAACTTGGAACTTCCTCTTACCAGAGTTTGCACTCACTGTACAATAGAAACATGTTGCTGCTTTTGTGTATGCAGACCTCAGTTAATGAAACTGTTTGAAAACTTTGCGTGTTCTGAAGCACAGGTTAGCTATCTTTGTGGTTTGTCTCTGTGCACAGCTGTGTTTGTGTTGTATTTTTTGGTTTGTGTTTATCATTGTGTACAGTGCCCTGCTGAAATCAGGTAGGTGCTGGCTTAGGGCCGAGTTAAATGATGGGGTTTTGGGTCTTCTGGTACAGCCTGAATTAGACTTTTGCAGCATTTACCTTGATTCTTGTGGTTTTGTGTGGCTTTGTAATACTCTTCTGATACACTTGTTAACGACCCAGAAGAGCAGCATGATGTTACCAGTGTGAAAACTCAGGAAGACTTTAAAGTCTTGGATACGGACTTCTTACTTTGCTGTTGTCAAAGGATGGCATTCTTCAGAAAAATGAGCAGGATCAATAGGATTAGAAACACCTGTCTTACTGTAAAGCTCATTTTCTATGTAAATGTACTGGTTTGTTCGAGATGAGAAGAGTTACTCTGTTGTTAACAAATAACCAAGCTGAACTACGTAAGCCTTGATAATAAGGAAGTGTAAATTTTACGATAGGCTTTTGCCCCCCCCCCCCTTTTTTTTTTTAAAATGTGTAAATGTAGAAGAGCTACCCAGGCTGAGTACAGGCTAATCCTCCTTGTTCTCCTGGCCCTTGTGCTGTGTAGGTAAACCTCTGTGCTGAATTTTAAAAATCCAAGCCTTGGTCTGCAGTTTTGAAACCTCACAGCGGCTACCGCTGAAAGTAGTGCTGCTTCTTCAGCCACCTCTAATGCCAGCTGGGTTTTTGCTGTCAGTACACAAAAATAGGCATAACCTTTAGTGTCTAAGGGTTGAATGGTCTTATGAGATTTGTGTGGACCAAAGAAGCCCTTTACAGTGTGTTTTGGGTTTTTACTATGACAAATTATGTTTTCCCTGAGCTGTTAGTTATCACCTATAGAAAGCCATACCATAACTGTGGTGCCAAGATAAGTGCATCGTGTTGCTTTTTGTAGTACAGCATTTCATTTGGCTCCAATTTGCAGGAGCAAATAAAGAGCTCATTAACTGTAATCTCCCCAGGATTCCAAACCTGAAGAAATTACTGTTTAAACATTGCTCAGTATTTTAGAAGCAGAGAGAGTTGCTCTACATGATGTTGTTCCCCAGTGAAGAAATGGAAATGAAGGACCATTCACAATGGTGTTAATATTACCTTCTTTGCAGGTTATTTTGAGGGAAGCTTCCCTGTAGAATCAAAGATGGTGGAGCAAGCATATGGTTAAAGATATAAAATGGCCCAAATGTCACAGTAGTTTCATCACACAGATACCATGGTGTCTAAGGAGTTGGAATGCAGTGTCTTTTTTGTACCTTTTGTGGTGATACATAACTCTTTGTGCTGGAATATTTGACCTTATTCAATAGATATTCTATATTAATTTTCCTCAGTTTATAGATCTAAAGGTAGGGCCTTGCTTGTTGGTAATAAACAGGATAATTGTATCAACTGGTGGAGATACCTCCTCTTATCAAATAGCTGAATGCTGATGAGGCAGTGCAGTGTAGGCTAGTTGTGGTTTACACTTACTAAAGCATAATTACAGCTCAGACAAATTATAATTTAAATGCTACGAGCACACTGGCTCTATCATATAGCAAAAAGGAAAAAAAAAAAAAGTTTTGATCACCAGGCCCTAGAGAATATGTAAACTTACATTTGGAAAACTCATGTATTTTTCAGCTTTCGCTCTGTAGTTTACATCTGCTCCAGATCTGTTTGGAGTATAAAGTTCAGTTCACTAACGTATTCAAGAGATAGTGACGCCAGCGGGAGATTTTCTACTGACTTGTGTGAACTGTGGATCAGATCCGAGGAGATAAATCCAGCTCTTTCTGAAGCCAGTCAGAATTAGTGCAGTACTGGGTGTTTAGGAGGTCATTTCCAGGACTTCCCTAGAAATTGGGTAAATGGGCTTTATGATACTCCCCAGGCACAGAAAAGGGACAAAATCTGATTTCAGAGAAAGTTGCAGGGATGTATGAATCACTCCTGAAGTATCAGGAAACGACAAGGTGGGGCTGTGACATGCTCTGTGGTCAGCAGATCAGAAAGATGAGAGAGCAAGGTGAGGGCCAATCAGAGTATTTGGCAATCTAGCTCTAACTGAGATTCTTCAGAGGCTGCAAACCCCATCGGTTTTGGGTGTACCCTTCCGAAGATAACCAAAGCCTCATCCCTAGAAAATAGGTCATGTATTATATCAAACTGCAAAACATAGTCTTACTAGTGTTTTCCCAAGAAAATTGATGACTTTTGAAAATTCATGATAACTTTTAACTGGTTAAGGCTGACAAATTTAGAAACAACCAGAAACAACAGCCTTATGCTCAAAAGTGCCAACAGTTTTTCTTGGACGGCAGTCATTGCTATATACATTATCTACATTATAGACAAGCTCAGGAAATTTTTATTGCTACAGTTTTAGAATATTTATGTTCAACTTTTTTTTACAGCCTTTACCATCGGCATAGGATGAAGCTATGAAAGGACTGTAGGAAGAGGACAATACTTCAAAATTATATAGAGTATCTTGTCCATGCTGTGTTTCTGAAGATTCTATGCCTTGACAAACCGATGTATGCTGCTGCTCAAAGAAGTGTAATAAGAAGTGATGCTTCTGCGTATTTTATTTTTCCTGAGGGTTTGAAAAACACTACGTAACAGGTATTATTATCTTTATTTGAATAATGAGAACATTTGGAGTCATGGAGAGCTTAAATGTTTCAGCCGTATGGAGCTGGTCAAATATAGCTCAGCTTCAGAAGCCCACAGCTTGGTTCTGGAGACCTTTGAAAGTAAGAGTATCTACTAAGAGGTAAAGGACTCTTGGTTCAGAGGTTCATAAGAGTAGACAGGGTGTAGCCACAGGAGAGAAACGCTCATGCAATTAATGTATGTTCTATTTGCGTCTTTGAGGATTATAGAAACCAACCTGTCTGATATGCTCTGGCATCCTCACCTCTCTGCCAGGGCTTAGTCTTAACTCCAGTGGGTGGGGTCAGTAACAAGGCTTGTGATCCTTGTCTTTACTTACCTGAAAATACATCTCTATGGCTCTTACAGCAACAGCATTTTTAAAACATCTATCATCAGCATTCAAAGCTGCTTAAAATGTGCAGCATTAGATATAAAAAACTTAGTGACTCTTCACCCAGACTACTTAGTAGCAGAGAGACAACCATATTCATTTCAACTGTGCCCAATCTCGCAGAACACTCACTGGTTGATGCTCAGAGGGCTGAAGCACCTCTGCTGTGAGGACAGGCTGAGAGAGTTGGGGTTGTTCAGCCTGGAGAAGAGAAGGCTCCAGGGAGACCTTATAATGACCTTCCAGTACCTAAGGAGGCCACAGGAGAGATGGGGCAGGACTCTTGATCAGGGAGTGGAGTGATAGGATGAGGGGGAACAGCTTTAAACTGAAAGAGGGGACATTTAGATGAGATCTTAGGAAGAAATTCTTTCCTGTGAGGGTGGTGAGACACCAGAACAGGTTGCCCAGAGAAGCTGTGGCTGCCCCATCCCTGGAGGGGTTCAAGGCCAGGCTGGATGGGGCTTGGAGCAACCTGGTCTGGTGGGAGGTGTCTGCCATTAAATTTGCTTGTGTCGGACTTGTCTATATATACAGGTTGCTCCAAGGCAAGCCAGAGCAACACCCTATAGATACAGGTGTACCCAGCAGTAAGCAGAAGATATTTATTCCTCAACGTAAACAGGGTCACGGCATGCACAGGGGCGGTTTCCAGGGAGCAGCTAACATGATGGAAATCCCCACCCACTCTTGCCTCACTCCAGCTTGCGTGTATAGTCATACCCCAAGCAAAGGTGAATAAATACACCCATGAGCTGAGCAGAAACATCTCATCCCACAGACACTATTTAGCATAACACAACGGACAGCAGAGAGTGGGGTTAAGAGAGCTCGCAGGATGCTTTTGGGTTTATTTGTTTGGTTTTTATTTTTTCCTCAGAGAAATAAACTGCTTTTGTGTTGTAACTACTTTCCTAGTTCATGAGTTTCCCTGATTTTTTTCAGTTGGCAATAGCTGGTACCAAAGTTCATCTGTTTCTCTGCACTTTAATTTACAGCCCTTGTACGAGTCATTTTATTGGTTCAACCTCTGAGTGAGAGAACTTTTACAACTGGTGATTACTGAACTCAGAGAAACAGAAAGCTTTTTGACCTGCAATGGAGTAATTATAAAGCCCATTGCTTCTTGGGAGGGGCCTTCAATGTTTAACAAACTGTGGCAACTCCAATTTAACTGTGTGAGCCTGGGCCACTGGATGAGAGTGAAGAAAAAAACAGTTCCAGACTCTTTCCAGCTCACATTTTAACTTCTTTGTTTTAAATCTCCAAAGGGCTGTCCTTGATGTTCTGCCTTCCCACTACTGAACTTGATGCTGTTCCTTTCTTAGCAGGATGAGGGGATTGGAGCCTAACTATTTGCATACAAAAATAATTTTCCCTTCAGAAATTATAGCTACATGACTCTTGATTAATCCTTTCATGGAGTGAGTCTTCTGAATGCTGTGCCATGGAAATAAGGCTCTTGACAATAGAGAAATTGTCCTGTCTTGATTACCACTATTGTTTCATATTATAGGGGCTGTGGTCATGGACAAAGATTCGATTGTGTTCAACAGTGTAAAACCAGAGCATAAATAGATACCCTGCGCTTGAAAGAGTTTGTGATCTGAATTATGTGACCACTAAACTGAGAGGTAAATCTAAAGTTTGGAACTGAAAATGAGAGATGGGAAAGATTTGATGCAATTTACACTTTTTGCCGAGTTTCAGAATCATAAGCCAGCCAGCCAAGAGTTTGAAGGCTTTCACCTATTTTCACCCTCTCAAATGACTATTGTTTTAAAAAGTCCTGAAATCACCTTCAGGAAGAAAAAAAAAAAGACATTATTTTGAAAGCAGCAATGTTTTTCTACTTTTGATTTCCGTAGATAAAAAGAAAGATCTATTTCCTGCATAATAAGTTGCTTAGATCTTTCATGGTTTTGTGTACTGATGTGTGCATATGTATTACATCAGTGAGACTATGTGTGTGTGGGATTCACTAGATGGGAATGGAATATTTTCAGCTAATGTGATTTTATAAAACTTTACATAAAATTCTTGAAGTTTTATTGGCTCAGCTACACTGCCATCAAGAAGATTTTTTTAAGATTTTTTATTAAATACTTGCCAATGCAAAATACAATCTCCAGTGGCTGTAAAAAGTTAGAATATGGTGGGTGACGTCAGAAGGTTCAAAAAAACACTTAAATGAATATTGTACAGATCATCTCTTTTCCCCTGAATGTAAAATATGCACCGAGACTTGTGTGTTGCTGCTGCTGAGAGACAGATCATTTGTCACTTGCCATTTCAGGACATGATGGTGATGACCTAACGTAGTCTATCTCATCTATTTATTTTGACAAAGTAATTGGAATTCTTCAGATAAGATTACTTCGTTCCATTTACAACCAGCATGGAAGTGCCAATCCCTAAAAATAAATTTTAAAGTCTTCCACTGTCCACTTTGAATTAATTAAGTTCATACAGGATATATCAGTCTATTTACAGTAGCAATGAACAGCAAGCTCAAACGCATGTCCCCAGTACTTGATGTAGATTTCTGCTGCAGAGGACTCACCTGTTGGGAAGCGTGCAGGAGCGGCGTGTTTAAACATGCACTGTGTTTGCTGGCAGCCTTCACATTCTTTTACCATTTGCTGTATTAGTCTAGTCAGTACCTTTCTTGTTCCCTACGTAATTTCCAAATGATTTTTTTCTTCTAGTTCCTGAATTTCTCAGTACCTGAGAATAAGTACAGCTGCTCTTGGACTTGCATGTTGGGAAACCCGCTGTGTGCTTAGAAGTGATTTTCAAGTAAACAAAGCTGAAAACAATTTTCCTGCCCATTCATCCATCAGTGACAGATACTTAAGTGGCACCGGACCATTTGTAGTTCTAATTGTACTGTAACATTTGTCAAAAGCAAGGATTTAGCTGTGAGGTGCTTTTCCAGTATCCTTTTTTGTGATCTCAAGTAGCAAACAGGTGCAGCATATTCAGTCTGTTACGGTCAGTCCTAGCCCAGGCACTGTGATGCCGAAACAATCTGTTTCACCCAGCTCATCTAAATCCTCACTCTCTCTTCCCACATAAAAAACAGGTTTCTGGTGATAGGTGTGGGTTCAGGTGGTTTATCTGTTCCTTTTTAATTTACTGAAACTTGTGTGACTTGCTATACACCCTTTATTCTGAAAGAGTTAACTGCATGTCCAGAGTTTGCTTTTTAGGTGAATGCTTCAGTTTCATTATGGTCTTTAGAAATTGAGCTCTCATCCCATGTACATTTCATCCAGAGCATATTTGACGGAGAGGCTGGGATCCCCCCAACAAGGTCATCGGTCGTCTCTGCAGGGAAGAGGGACTTTTTTTTTTCTACTTCACACTCTGCAACAAGTAGGAAAAGCCTATAATTGAGAAACAGGTATTTTAATTTGAACAATGATCTGTATTTAAAAGAACCAATAGTTCTTTGTCATGCCTTTGTATGAAAAGAAATACCAGATGTTCTTCCTATGGTACTTTATCTTTCTTAAACAACAAAAAAAGTTTCACTGGAAAGGACATCAGAGTCCAAAGGCATTTGTTTCCCTACCTCACAAATATTAAAAAAAAATTTAAAAAGTATATATAGCCTAAACATAATTTATTAAAATACCCACCCTGTGTTTTTCTTCAGTGATGCTTCTTAATCTGTCTGTAAACAACTCAATCACTAAAATTTTTAAGTTCTTTTTTTTGTTTGAAGGAAGCAAACTGCTCTGCATCTGCCTTTTTGGATCTAGTTACTGGGTACATATGTAACTATATATCTTATAGAATTGATATTTATGATTTATGGATTACTTTTTTTCAAAAAATAAGATTTTGTAAGAAATCCAGGTCTTTCAAACCCAGGTCCCAGTCATTATATATATATACATTTAAAAAAAAACCAAAACGTTCAAACTGTGATAACATAAAGATGAAGAGTAGCTAAATTGATTTAATGTCCACCTATAGGAAGGACTAGGAATTAAGTACAGCGTAAATCCAGTGTGTAAATGCTGCAGCGTCTCCATTTAAATTGCTGGTGGTGAAAGAGTGCCCCCTGATGTCCAACGACTACTTGGGAATCAGAAAGCTACATTCTTCCAGATATTCTTGGATGAATGGTTTGACAACCTTCTGAAAACTCTAAGTAATAATAAGCGAAGTTAAGAACCAGTTAAGTGCACTATATCATGCAGAGGATTTTGTCAGGTAAAGTTCTGTTTCCTTATTGTCACTGTGTTCAGGCATCAACCTCTTTCCACCCTGATGGTTGTCCATGCTGTTTCCAAGTCGAATCCTTGAGTTGTCCCCATCTCAACAATCCTACCTCAGGCTGCGGAGCCCTGCAAGGAAAGAAAGGTAAAGTTTCAGACTTTCTCACAGCTTTTTCTCACAACTTCAGTTTCCTCAGAGTCTGAGCCAAGGTTGTGCAGCTGGTGTGGTTCAGAGCAGAGCCCAGGGTACTGGGAGGTGGGGGACAATACAGTAGGGGTTAGAGAGTCACAATACCTGTTGAATAACTTGACTGTAACAGATTTTTGAGACTAAAAAGGAAAAAAAAATCTTTTACAATTTTTTTGCAGAACCACCAGCTCAAAAAAAAAAAAAATCTAGCAAGGGGAGAACTGCAGGAAAAAAACCATACAAACCCTGGAGGGCTTTGTGTGGATAAAGATTTACTTTGATGTAGCCCAGGATGTGGTTGGCTTTCTGGGCAATGAGTGCACATTGCTGGCTCATGTTGAGCTTCTTATCAACCAGCAGCCCCTAGTCTTTCTCCTCAGGGCTGTTCTCAATCCCTTCATCTCCCAGCCTGTATTGATACCGGGGATTCAATACCCAGGTGCAGGACCTTGCACTTGGCCTTGTTGAACCTCATGAGGTTCTCAGGGGCCCACTTTTCAAGCTTGTCCAGGTCCCTCTGGATGGCATCCTGTCCCTCAGGTGTGTCAGCCACACCACTCAGCGTGGTGTCATCTGCAGACTTGCTGAGGGTGCACTCAATATAACTGTCTTTGTCATTGATGAAGATTTTAAACAGTACTGGTCCCAATATGGACACCTGAGGAACGCCACTTGTCACTGGTGTACTGGACATTGAGATGTTGACTACAACTCTTTGAATGCAACCTATATGCTCACTAGCTCAGAGCACCTATATGAATGTACCTAACAAGTTATTAATAAAAGATGAGGAAGGAGTAAAAAGGTCTCTCTTCTCATTACTGTAGCAAATAAGACCAGTTACACTTTAATTGGCCTCAACAAAGGCAAACAAATTGGATGTGTGTCCTTCCATCTTCCTTGAATCAATCTTTGGCTCTCATAACAAAAGGTAACAGTAGGATTTCACACTGAATCTTACTAGCGAAGGGAGTTTTTCATTCTTGTTACTACATTTCAATAGACTGCCTTAGACTAATTGCACTAATTGCTTCTGTGGAAAAGTAAGAGCAGGGTTTATTGCGCCTGTACTTTTTATGATCTTTAAAGCGTGGTGTGCCTTTTCCCTCGTGTCCTGGGAGATGTTTTAAGGAAGTTTTTACAATGCTGTTGGGCAGCTGAGATATTACGGTGGAGTTTAACCGTAGTTTATGGCGGGGGGAAGAGCAATGGCCACCATGGCTTCCCTCTTGAGGAGAGAGGCCGAGCCGCGGGTAGCCCCGCCAGCCCGCCTAGCAACAGCCATGCCCTTCTCTGATTGGCTGGCAGGGCCCGGGCGGGCTCCGCGGGAGCCCAGCGCCCCCAGGCGGCAGGAGGAGGGGAGGGGCAGTAAGAGCGCCTCGCCACCCGATTGGCTGAGGCGGCTGCCTGGCGCGCTCCGATTGGCTGCGGGAGGCGCCATCTCGAGGTGCGCGGCGAGGAGCTGTGGTGCGAGGGACGGGCCGTGAGGGGAGCGGGGCCGGCCGGGGCGAGGGCCTGTCTGGGGCCGACCTGCTGGGAACCAAAGAGCGTAATCACATCCACGCCTGGGGGGCTTTTTTGTTGTTTATGCAGCAGCTAACCAAGAGCTGGAGAGCTGGGTAGGCTGCTCTACAGCCGGCCTCCCACAGCCCTCTGTGGAGGGATACGCTCAGGACTTAAATGCATTTGCTTCTGGCTAAAAATACCTTTCCTCACGTTCCATTGGGTATCTTCTTGATTTTTAGGGTTACAAACACCTCAGGTTTGTTTCCTTGGTTATGCCTTCGGGGTACATCCTATTTGAGGGCTAAGTTTTTATTCCCAATGCCTATAACAAAATGTTATAAAAATTCAGAGCTCGAGACTTGAATTTCAGTAGTATTTCACTTAATTATGGTTCTGTCATGTTAATTCTATTCATGCTCTGTTAAAAATACACAGTCAAATTGGAGGGGAGGAGAAGAGATTTTTTGGTAGATATATGAGGGCTACAAGGATCTGGCAAATGACAACTTTTTCTGGGAAGGACTTTTTTTCCATTTTTAAAAATTTTGAATGGAAAAAGACTAAAGGCTCCTTCCACTGAAAAAGAGCTTTATAAAATTAGAACTAAATTAAGGAAATTGACATAGTTGGTTTAGGGCACAAGATTTAGTAGTGATACATTTAATTTTTGTATCACCTGACACACAAGCTCTACTGAAATGTTTCATTTGAACAAAAGAAATATAGAGAACTACTGCTCAAACTGACTATTTTTGTAGTTAATGTTTTCTTTTTTTTTGAACAGGAACCTTTACTTACCGAAATGAGACACAATCTGTTGTGTCAGACACCTCCCACTGTCACCATTCGTGTAAAATCGAGTGCATCCAGATCACATCAGCAAAAAAACCTTATTAGACTAAAGCGGCCTACTTTTAAAGACCATGAAGAAAATTGGGAAAAAAAGGTTCCTAGTCACAAATATAAAAGTCCAAAGGGACCATGTCTGGTTATTCAGCGTCAGGAAATGACAGCTTTCTTTAAGTTATTTGGTAGGTTAATAATGACAGATATCAATGTATTGATTGAACTATGAGAAAACTATTAAGCAATTATGTTTTCTAAATTCAATAATTTCTGGAGTGCTTTTTATACCATGTCTTTGTCTAAACTTATTTTTTTTGTTTTATTTTACTGTATAAATATCTAATGCCTAAGTTAAAAAATACAACAAGGGCTACCAAACTGATTAAAAGTATCTTTTTAAATTACAAGTGAAACCCAGGTGGTATGATACTTCCTTTTACAATCATTTCCCTTTCCTTTCCATTTTCTCTACTGTTTCAACAAATACATGTGAAACAATGTATATCGTGTTTTACACAAGGTTTAAAAAAGGCTGGACTCCCAGTTTTACAAACATGTTATTTATTGTGGGAATAATCATTTGTGGGGGGTAGAAGTGGAATGGGAATTAAATCTGAGGAGCTGTAGCGTCTCTGTTACATTTGTGTCTCTTTCATATAGAGTTTTGTATTTATTTAATTTAGTGAAGAGATTAATAGTGGAAGATTACACGTGGATTTTATTTGAACCTTGAATACAGGAGTGAATCAGGGAGTTTGCAGTAATCCTGTTATAGTACATGTTCACAGACAGGAATGCACTGACTGCAAATAATCAAGCCAGTATTGCCTTATAAAGGCAATTATCAGGTAATCAAGGTGCAGAGATCTCAACAGTGAATGGTTCATTAGAAATAATAAAAGGTGCAGAGATCTCAACAGTGAATGGTTCATTAGAAATAACAGTATGCTATTAGATGGAACCACTTAATGCAGGAAGAAATTACATAAATAGAAAAAAATACTGATGATTTTAAACTTCACTTGCTATTACTGAGAATGAATGAAATGCAGTCACTAGATTTTCTACCTTGCCTTTCTGGTACTTTGTTTCCTTTTGTTGCTTAAGTCTTTTCATACCTAATCTCTTTTCCCCCCTCAATTTCTCTGTTCTCTAGCTTCTTTCCTTTTATTCGGCTTAATAAAAGACCATCTGTTATTTATTTACAAATGTTTTCTAACAAAAACAATTTTGGTGTTTGAAATGCTACAGCTTGCTTTCGTTGCAGATGATGATCTTATCCAAGACTTCCTTTGGATGGATTGTTGCTGTAAAATTGCAGACAAGGTGAGTGCATTTCCTTCTTAGTTAACAGAACAGATGCTGAGTGAAAAAGCTGCCCGTAGTCACTCAGTACTGTAATGCAAATACAAACCATCATTTTTTTCTAATGTGTTTGTACGGAAGCTTCAAGAAATTCAATTTATGCTTTTCTCATTGATAGAAATGATCAAAATATCTTGGTACAAGATAAATATGTGAAGCATTTTAGGAAATTATATACTGAAATAATATATTGATACTTCATTTTACATTTTAAAACAGTATCTCTTGGCAATGACTTTCGTTTATTTCAAGAGGGCTAACTTCACAATAAATGAGCATACCAGAATCAATTTCTTTGTCGCTCTGTAAGTACTTTTAAATTATCTGGGTTTATTAGCATAAACTTTGCGTTATTTTATTCCTTTGTTTATGCCACTTAATAACTAAGATATATGATGAGACTTCTTTAATGAGTTTGTTGCTGTTTGGTTCCTATATGAAGTATAGAAACATAATCTATATACTATATATAAATAGTGCAGTTCAGTGTTCTTCCTCTGATGACCACCTGTGTGAAACAAGCTTGAGCAGCAGCCAGGGGACGTTTGCCTTGGTGTGGCGTTCTGCCCACTAAACTGTGAATCTGTGAACTTTTTTAAGCACTACAAGAAATACATGCAGGACAACACTTGGCAACATATAGGTTATTAGGTTATTATAAGACCCCACTTTATATCTTTGCCAGCCTGTTAGTCACTTGTACTGAAATGTTTCATCATTTCAGTACCTCGGGATACACACCCCGGGAGTAACTTTTTATTAAAGTCTCCATCAACATGTTTTGAGTCAACGGTAAAAATGTTGCCAGAGAGTTTCTAAGAACTGTTTTGAACAGTTTCTAAAATTTCTACACTTTGAAATGGAGGTGCAGTCAGGAATCTGTCTTTACCAAGCCTATTTAATCTCTCCATATTTGGCTGTATCTACGGAATGATTCGGCATTTTCTTTCACAGTGTTATGGTGCTCAGCTCATCTTTTTCCCTAACAGCACTTCTCAGCTGCTCTGATTTGCACACTAGTACAGGGAGAAAGATGGCTGTTTATTCTCCTGTAAATGATATTCTCATCTGACTCCACGCTGAAGGGAGAAAAGCCAGGCCAGAAGAGCAAGAGGATTATTAGAAAGGGACAAAGGGGCTGGTGACACTGGGACTAGAGGGAATATTGGGGTAAGGAGCAAGGGAGCAAATCGAGGAGGAGACTGAAAGTCATAATTTGTTTAGGTATGATTTACAGGAGTTTGGTATCAGGTGGATCCAGAGGAAATAAGTATTTTCCTATTGTCTAAGAAGATGATCCAGAACCAAAAGTAGCACATAGTGAAAGAAGGGAGAAATATAGATCTAAAAAAAAAATAATTTAAGGTTTTAATCTATACATGAAAGTAGACCTTGTTTGCTGCTAATTTAATGCCAGTAACATAATTTTCCAAGAGTAGTTAAAATCCATGAAGTAGAAAATGTAAAATATTCATAAGACTCCATAAGATAGTTTTAAGCTTTATTTAGAGAATCAGACAAAACCTGTTCATTTTAGTTCAAGGATATCTTGCCAGTTCGGAGAAATCTGTCAGGATATGTTAGTTTTTGCATATCTACTCATTTAGGAGACTCTAGGGTAAAGCAATTTTTATCATAGCTTAAGTTTAAGTTTTTATTTACCCAAAAGATGCATACGGATCTTTCTGATTAAGAAACTACTGTACTCAAGAGAGGGTAAAGCAATTTTTATCATAGCTTAAGTTTAAGTTTTTATTTACCCAAAAGATGCATACGGATCTTTCTGATTAAGAAACTACTGTACTCAAGAGAGAAGGCTGTATGTTGTTAGCAGTTTTTCTCACAATACTAGAAAAAAGAACTGTTTCAATATTACGTCTTTTAATGTTAGAAATCATAGTAATGTAGTGATTTAAGACATTTACAGATACAAGTATATGTATATTTGAAGGTATCTGGCAAATACAGTTGAAGAAGACGATGAAGAATCAAAGTATGACATTTTCCCATGGGCTTTGGGAAAAGGCTGGAGAAAGCTCTTCCCTGATTTCTTAAAGTTAAAAGATCAACTATGGAGTAGAATTGACTACAGGGCTATTGTAAGCAGACGCTGCTGTGAAGAGGTAGGGGGGGTTAATATTGTAGATGCTGAAATTTCAATATTATGTCTTTTAATGTTAGAAATCATACTAATGTAGTGATTTAAGACATTTACAGATACAAGTATATGTATATTTGAAGGTATCTGGCAAATACAGTTGAAGAAGACGATGAAGAATCAAAGTATGACATTTTCCCATGGGCTTTGGGAAAAGGCTGGAGAAAGCTCTTCCCTGATTTCTTAAAGTTAAAAGATCAACTATGGAGTAGAATTGACTACAGGGCTATTGTAAGCAGACGCTGCTGTGAAGAGGTAGGGGGGGTTAATATTGTAGATGCTGAAACTACAGCAATTAATACGAGCTAACAATCAAGCTCTATGCAAATTATCTCTTCCCAAAAGTGTGTAGACAAGCCATGGGAAAGAAAAGATGCTGCTAAAATGTAATAGTCCATTTATCCTCCATGATTATTTTTTTTCTGTATTTGAAACACAATTGTAGATGCTGAAACTACAGCAATTAATACGAGCTAACAATCAAGCTCTATGCAAATTATCTCTTCCCAAAAGTGTGTAGACAAGCCATGGGAAAGAAAAGATGCTGCTAAAATGTAATAGTCCATTTATCCTCCATGATTATTTTTTTTCTGTATTTGAAACACATTCTTTGAAACCATGCTTTTAAGGTAAACTAGAATAGCTAGAATATTTTACATTGCACTATTGTTAAAAATGAAGTTTTTATTGACTAGACTCTTCTGCTTAATGCAAATATTTTTATTTAAAATTTACCATTGGTTGTTTCACTTCATTCACTTCATAAATAATTTTGTGCGTGTGTTTGCTTTACAAATTACAAGCTTGTATGCAAGTAAAACCTTCAAATAAAAATCCCAGCACCTCAGGTGAAATTTTAATCTCTTCAAAATAAATAATATGATTTCAATTGGCTTTTTAAGGTAAGGGTTTTTCACTGCATTTAAAAAAAAACTTGGACACACTTGTAACACTCTGTACTATTAATGCAGTGTTACAACCTACAGTTTTTTCAGACATATTAGGAGGGGAATAAGACATTCCTCACTTTTCAGGTGGAAGGTATCTCTCTGGAAAAGCACTGTCATGTTCTAAGAACACAATGTTTACTAGTGCTGGTGGAAAAGAAAATGTCTTTTCCTCTAGACCCCCATCTCTGGGGATGGGATTAGATGCTTATGGGAAAAGTACAAGGACCAAGGGAAGTGTGGAAGGCTTTTCCCAGTGCCCAGTGGACATCAGTGACACTGTGATCCAAAAGATCTGACTAATTTAGTCATTAGTAGAAGACACCATCTTCAGTCCAACAAACAAAGCACAAGCTGGTGTTTGTGCTGATTCACATGAATATATACAAGGGTGTAAACCGATGTGTTTCCATGTCTGGTTCAGAACTGGTTCACTTGTGCCTTAGGTAGCAAACTCCCTAGTGAGACAGAAGCAAATAGATAGCAGATGATACCCATTCCAGCTACACAGTGAATTCTCTGCCATATGTTAATTGGATCCCTTGTTTTCAGCTGTATGTTTTCCCATTATTTTTCTGGTTTCTGACGTAACGGCTGTTCCGGTAGGTGATGGCTATTGCCCCAACACATTACGTATGGCAGCGAGAACGTTCTGTGCACCACAGCGGAGCTGTGAGAACCTACAATACTGAAGTACAGCTGCCCCGAGGGCCTAGTGCTACTCCTACAGACTGCTTGCTTTGTGGTAAAAATGGAAGATTTGTACGACTGGGATTATCATCATCTTCTTCCTCATCTAGTGGCGCTTTGGAGATGATGGAATTACAGTCATCCCACAATTTGAAGGACACCTTTCCAACTGAAAAAATGCTTGTTGACGCTCCTTTGAATTATGCCCAAGGTACGCTTTAGAATTCCAAATAATTTTTCAATTAGTTTAGGCAACTGAGGCCGTATTTGCCCTGTCCCTACTGTAGGGACAACTGTGTGTCTTCTTGGTATGACAAGAGACAGTCTCTCTGTGTGAGCCCACATCCCTATTGCAAATGCAGTTACCTTGGCAGAGCTGTGCTGTTACTCCACAGTTTCATTTTCTTTTTCACATCTTGTCTCTTGACTTCCTGGAAGTACCAACTGCTTTATGTTCTGAGTCTCTTCAAATTACTGTCATCTACTGCGGTAGATTTTGGGAAGTGTTCCAGGCTATTTAGGCGTTTATTACTATTCTTGCATTATAACTTCAATGGAGAATCCTATTTTTAACACTTAAGATTGGCTAGAAGAAACAGTAAAATTACTGGTGTATGTCATGTGAATTAAAAGAATGTGTTACATGAATTAAAGTGCTCTTGTTAAGAGCACCATTTTTAGGAAGGGTGGGCTGCTCTCTTGCCATCATCAGTTTGGACACACATTAAATCACAATTCACATTTTCCTTTAAGTCTATCTCAATTGTTGACAGAGTTTAAATGATTTCTTTTGAAGACTGGGGTACAAGTAGAAAACAATACAAGAGTTTATTGTGAAAATTGTTTTGTGTAATTTCTTTCTGTTAAATCTACTGAAAATAGTGCTGAGCCTTTACGAAAAGCCTCCATGACATACAGCAGTTACGGGGCAAAAGTTTATTGTTTCATTAATTTTTAAGAGGGGAACACATGTGAGATGTAAACTTCCTGGGGGAGCTGTAAGAGGCCTCAGTTCTGCAAAGATACTTTCATTTAATAAGTATAATGTGTTAAACCACCTCATGTAAATGTGGAGACTTACATGACCGATTGAGAATGCTTTATGTATAGTAAAGTTCCCAAATAACTGGGCAACTTCAGCATGGGTGGTGGAAGTGAACCGAAGCGATACCTACCAAGAACCGGCCTTTTTCTTGATATAAGCACAGCTTGATCAAGCGAACAAATTCGGTGAATTTCAGTTTCTCTTACAGTTGTGCTTGAGGAACATTATTCTTAAAGAAACTGGTAGCCAGTGAAGTCAGAAGCTGCTTCACTTACATTTCAAAGGGCAGACTTTGATCGATTATTTTCTTAATACATTTTTCTCTCCTTATTTCTGGTAGGCTGCCGGAGCCTGTCCAGCAAAAGGAGACGAGGCAGCACCTTGAACCAAGACAAATCCATGGAGTGGTTTGCGAGGAATGAAGAATGAAATACGCTCAGCGAGACAGAAATATAACTGCGCGCCGCAGAACAGCCCCCGTTGCATTGTAACACCATCCCTGATGAGCCTGTTAAAACCTTCCCTTTAAATAGTAGGTGGGATATCAAACTTCAAAGGCAGTAGGAGTCCAAGGAGTCATTAGTTAAAACTTACACAACTTGCAAAACGTAGCAGCTACTTTGTAACATTTTATTTGATTCTGATACAATAGTCAAATTAGCAGCTAACATCTCAGCAGCATCAAGAAAACAGCGGTCGATACTTTCTCAGCTTGGTAAGGAATGCTAATTAAAAAAAAAGAAGTTACTACTTCAGTATTTCAATATACAATGATTATTTTATTATAACTTTTGTGATTTCATGATATAGTAACATGTTAAGTTCTAGTACAAAATAACGTCTTTTTGAAAATAAATATATTACTAAACATTTAAGATAAAAACACATTTTCCAAGTGTCTCACCTGAATGAGCTTCCTGCCAATACGACGGTCTAGCAACGTAAGGCGCAGAGCAGTACGTTTCAGCTGCGTCAGAAAGTGATTCTGTGAGAAGTAAATGTCTTTAATTCTTTCCAACAAGATTAAAACACACACACAGACTAGTTGCCAACAAACATTGATTATTTTTCCTTGAAATAGTTTCATTTTCTTTTTACTTCTGTTAAAGTGTTTGGTTGTCACCTATCGGTACATTCAGACAGCTTTGCTCTATTATGGATTTTGCAAATGTATACTAGCATGAGGCATCTTTTTGGGATTTGCCAGAACAGCAGGATTACAGAAGAGAGCACACTGGTAACATTTTTTATGTTAAATCCTTACGCCAAAATAGTCTTTTTGAAAATAAATATATTACTAAACATTTAAGATAAAAACACATTTTCCAAGTGTCTCACCTGAATGAGCTTCCTGCCAATACGACGGTCTAGCAACGTAAGGCGCAGAGCAGTATGTTTCAGCTGCGTCAGAAAGTGATTCTGTGAGAAGTAAATTTCTTTAATTCTTTCCAACAAGATTAAAACACACACACAGACTAGTTGCCAACAAACATTGATTATTTTTCCTTGAAATAGTTTCATTTTCTTTTTACTTCTGTTAAAGTGTTTGGTTGTCACCTATCGGTACATTCAGACAGCTTTGCTCTACTATGGATTTTGCAAATGTATACTAGCATGAGGCATCTTTTTGGGATTTGCCAGAACAGCAGGATTACAGAAGAGAGCACACTGGTAACATTTCTTATGTGAAATCCTTAAGCCCATGAGGGTCCTCTAAAGCAGCAACAGGATGAGTACAGAGGACTCAATTTTATTAAAAAAACAAAAATTTGAAACAGTAGAAGTGCAGTCATGCTTTATTTGCAGATTGCAATTTATTTTCTATCTAGATATTTAAAAAACTGCTACTGTATCCTTTTTCAAACCTGACAAGCCTAGAAGGGCAGTCATGCTTTATTTGCAGATTACAATTTATTTTCTATTTAGATATTTAAAAAACTGCTATTGTATCCTTTTTCAAACCTGAGAAGCTCTAGGCTGCCCAGAAGCTTGGCTATTCTTCACAACAATCTCAGCTGACCTAAGAAGAGTACTGCTTCTTCCTACAAACTTTGCCTTCAGTATATCTTTGGAGTATCAAATTGCAGTAACAGGATCTCTCATCAGCAACAACATTCTTACCATTGTATTCGCTTTCTTTAAGAACTGCTTGATCCTGAATGTGGATTTCTTCGTATTCCTTTTGAGGTGGTTCTTGAATATTTTCTTGAGTTTCCACTATTTGGCTCGATTTGCAATTCTTGAGTTTGGCAGGGTGTACCAACCAATTTCTGTGAGTTACCTCAATGATCCTTTCACACAAAAAAGGGAGCTTCCAGGTCCTTATTCTGTCTAAAAGGTCAATAACCTGTGTGATGCTTTTGAAGAAATGCAAAGGATAAAGTAGTATTTTGAAAACTCAGATCATACACCGTTAAGCCTCAATTCTACTGCCTTTGTCACGTTCTTTACCTTTGAGGTTACATGAGTCCTTCAACTTTAGGTTAAAGGAGCTAGCAACCTGACTAGTGACCTGGAAAACAGTGCAGTTATTCTGAGGATGTCATTAGGTGCAAACTTCCACTGACCATTTTGAAGAAATGCAAAGGATAAAGTAGTATTTTGAAAACTCAGATCATACACCGTTAAGCCTCAATTCTACTGCCTTTGTCACGTTCTTTACCTTTGAGGTTACATGAGTCCTTCAACTTTAGGTTAAAGGAGCTAGCAACCTGACTAGTGACCTGGAAAACAGTGCAGTTATTCTGAGGATGTCATTAGGTGCAAATGAGACTGTTCCCAAAGTAAAGGCCAAAGGATTCAGCCAAATGTAATGTACACAGAGTGCAACTCCCTAAAAAAAAGGGAGGTGGGGAGAATTCTGTTAAAACATTTCACATATACATGCAGCATTAATGAAAATGTTGGGCTGTTTTTGTAACCAAATGTTAGGTGATGGCCTGAATAAATGTCCAAGTGCCAGAAGTGAATACTTACTTTGCTAAATACACAGCACACACACCACCCTGTTTCAGACTTGGATGTACGACAGGCAGAGCAGACTGAGGGGTAAGCATATCCAGAACTACCTGCAAGAGAAAGATACATGTGTTTTACTGGTAAATGTTAATATATATATCAATTTTTTCCATAACAACAATGCTTGAAAAAACTATGTTTATCTATAGAAAGAGAATGCGTACAACAGCGCTTGAAAAAACTATGTTTATCTATAGAAAGTGAATGCGTACAAATTAGTGTGCAATCACAAACCAGTTTGATTATTGCCTCTCAAAACCTTAGAGAGACCTGAGGGCCACACATTTACAAAAGTGTCCTTGCTAATTCCAAATGAATTTCTATTAAAGTAGCATTTCATCAACACAGCAGTCCCCCTTGCTAATTCCAAATGAATTTCTATTAAAACAGCAAGTAGCATTTCAACACAGCAGTCCTGTGTTACCATTAAACCTCCTACTAATTAAATTCCATAGTGCTAACATCAATAAAAACTTTCAGAAGACTGCATTTACTAACACCTTTGGGCATCCAGTTTACAAATGCAAAAAAAAAAACCCCATAAATGTTCAAGGGCATTTTTATGATGAAAGGATCACATGACAGTCTCAATGTCTAACCAGCTCTTTGTTTCAAGATTTACAAAACTTCTGTCCTTGACAATTAATCCACCTTCTGTTAAAAAACTAGTCAGACTGTAAAATAATGGGATATGCAATATGTGACCTTTCCTGTAGATTGTTAAAAGTTTTTAAAAAAGCGATGTTTTTATGCTACATTTTATTTCTTTGCTCAAACATGATTGTAATTTGTTTAAAGCATTAATGTAAGTAGTTTGTCTGCTTTACAGGGAAGAGTGGTTAACATCTAGCTGTGTTCCCCTGCACGTCTCTTTACAAAATCTGAGTATAAAAAGTGGAACAGAAAAGCAAGAACATTTTCCTTACCCTAACTTGGGCCTTAGTTACGTTGTACTTTCTATATAGCTGATAGCAAAGTGTTTACATCTTGAGCTTATGTACTTTCTTAAATTTAATGTTTGAAATGCGTGCCTTAATCAGATAATACAAGAAAGTAAGTTTGTCTTTGCTTACAAGACAGCAGTGATTAATTGTAATATTTCTGTACTACAGCCATATCGCTCTTTCATTTGGGAACCTGCAACTGAAACCTTCACAATATTTGTAATCTGACAAAAAAAAAATAAATCACAATGTTTCTTTCATTAATGAAGATCCAATTGTGTTTTCTCCTGTTAAACTAGCTATGGGAATCCTGTTGTGAGTGTGAGCACTAGAGGTTTTAATTTATGCAGAAAAGATAAATGTCAAATGGCAGGGATTTCTTGGACTTACTGCGTCAAGTGCTATAGATTTCATATCTGCAGCGGCTGTTGAAATGTCTTTAAGAATAAAATCCACGTTATCTGGCCACTCTTCTGTATGTCCTATTTCCCATGCAGCACGCCAGCGCCTGTAATTCTTCTTAGCTAAACTATGATGATCATCTCTGATTTCATAACTTATAACACGTCCTTTGGGCCCAACTGAAAACAAACAAAAGGGGCTAGACTTACTAGGAATTTAGAAAAAAGTAGCATAGCAAATAACAAATGTACACCTTTAAATTTCAACTTTTGGAAAAAATCACATATGAAACAATCATTACAATTTCTTTTTCTCTTTACACTTAAAACAAATATATGCAGATAAAGTGCTGGGTTCGTTCTTCTACTCACTGAAATCCATCGATCCACAGATGAAATAAAGCACAATTAGAGCAGTACAAACTGTTCCTAAGGTGTCTGCCTGAAGTAACTCCTGCTGCAAAAGACAACTTGAGCATCCACGACCCTACCAACCTATGATTCTTCTGCTACAGCCACAGGTGGTACCAGCCGAGCAAGCTGCAACGTTGCTTAGTGCTCACAGATGGTGACAGCTTCTGGTGCCAATAAGATTTGAGACTGCTGGTTTTAAATTTTTTTTACAATCCTCATTTTTACAAAGGTTTGCTGTTTTCCACGCATACTTCTTTAACCCCCTGTCCCTTCTTAGGGTTGGGGAAAGGCAAAGAAAGGCCCCACACCTGCTCACTGATCTCAGCCCCTTAGACGAGTTTGCAAGTGTACTCTTTGATTTGCACGGGCTTGTGGTGTTCTCCTGTTATTGTTTGTAACTGTAATAAAATACTTTATCACTTGTTTTAAGTATAAATTTACTATCCTGAAATTTACCATGCGACTCCAATACATGATGTTCTTCACAAAAGACATCCAGGCACAGAGAGCAGCGCATGCACTGCTGCATTACTCTATCCTTTTATTACTCCTGATTTCTCAAACCTATTACACCATTAGCTTCTCCTTGCTGCTTTTTAACGGGCAAAGGCAGCTTTCAGCAATCAGCAGCTCAGCGAGTGACGTTCTGTGACTTCTGAAGCCATTTTGTAGGTTGGAGTCACTAAGGTCCTTCCCTCACCTATGAGTTCCCGCTGTGAATCCATTCAGAGAACTGAACAAAACGAGGGATGGGTTTCTCAGCAGTCTCACCCTCATCTCCCCAGGAGTAACTTGTACCCATTACTTGTCTTTTCCAAGTCACCCCTTGTCAAAAGGGAAGCTCTGTCTTCTTTGTAGCCACCTTTTAAACGCTGGAACATGGTGATAAGGTCTTCCTTTAGCCTTCTTTTCTCAAGGCTAAACAAAGCCAGATCTCTCAGCCTTTCCTGATATGGCAGGCCTCCCAGTCCTGGGAAGAACTGCACTGCTTCTGTTTTCTAAAACCAGGTGCTCACCTGCTCTTGACAGAAACAAGCTCATAGCACCAGACCCGCTGCCAGTTTCCAAAACAGTGTCTCCCGGGTGGATATCCATCATCATTAACATAGCGCTTATATCCTGCGGGTGAGAAAAACACCGCACGTTAACACGCTCGGAAACTAAGGGGCAGCATTTGGCCGGCTGGCGACTTCCCGGCCGCCAGCCACCCCAGCGGACACCCGGTACCTTGGGGTAGGCGATGGTGGGTCCCCGCGGCATCAGCAGCACGTACTCCTCCAGCGAGGGCCGCCTCAGCAGCAACCTCCCTCCGGCCGAGGCGGGCAGCACCTGCCCGGGCAGCCGCCCGATGATGTCGCGGTGAGGCAGGATCCCGCCGGGGCTGTTCAACACCGCCCCCGCCTCCAGCCGACACAACAGCTTCAGCGTCGTATTGTGCTTCCTCCGCATCTCCGCCAGCGCCAGCTCCCCAGCGCGGAAAGCACCGGGACACTCTCCTATCGCCTCAGGAGGCGCCACCTCAGGGGCGGCCTCCTCCTCCGCAGGACTCGGAGCCTGAGGAAGGGCGGCCGCGCACCGCCCCACCTCTGCCGCTTCCTCCGGCGGCAGCAGCCGCCTCACCCTCTCCAGCGGCGACAGCGACGTCTCCCACGCCCGTCTACTGCTCCGCTGCACCGGGGAGAGCGCCGGGGGGGGGGGGGCGGGGGGGGGCGCCCCGCCGCAACGCGCTCCAGACCCTCATGAGGGGAATAAGGCGGGAAGAGGGCGTTTAACGGCCCCGCGCGCCTGCGC
>NW_015092359.1:55983-56713 GCF_001431845.1 Calidris pugnax | reverse complement strand
CGGGGAGGCGACGGCGGCCCTTTGCGCTTTTTCCCCCCGCGACCGCCGTTTCTTCGCCATCTCCGGTCCGGATGGGCGATTGCGGGTGTGGGAGACGGCCAACAGCCGCTTGCAGCAGGAGTACGTGCCCTCCGCCCACCTCAGCGCTGCCTGTACTTGCTTGGCCTGGGCCCCGCCGGGGGGACGCCCGCCCCCTAGCAAGGTACAAGGGGTTTGTGAGGGGAAAAAGTGGGGCGGGGGGACACGCAGACCTCCTGGAGGGGGGGCGGAAAAAAGAAGGGGACGGCGGCACCCCGAACCGCCTGGACGCGTGGCCGCGGCCCGCTCGGCTTCACCCCGCCCTCCCGGCGCCATGTGGCGGGGGGTCGGCGTGGACGGGCGGGCCGGGGAGCGGAGCTAGGCGGCGTCCCGGTGTGGGGAAACGGGGTGAGGGGCCCGTGGGAGGGGGAGGAAGGGAGCTCCGTGGGGTTCGGCTGTGGGACACCCCTTTCCCGCCGTGGGTCGTGGGGCATGGCCACGCGTGACGTTCCCCCGGGTTGGGGGGTTGGGGGTTGCCCGGGGGAATCCGCTCCCCTCGGAGGAGCATTGCAGGATTGCTCTTCACGGGGAAAATTAAATTTCACGTGTTGGTGGGGCCAGCGGCAGTGGAGGTTTTATAATTTTTTTTTTTTTTTTTAAAAAAAAAGCAAAAAAAAAGGGGGGGGGGGGGGGGGGGGGGTGGTGGTTATCA
>NW_015092359.1:0-55800 GCF_001431845.1 Calidris pugnax | reverse complement strand
GGCCCAGCCACTCTGAATAGGCATTAGTCATTATTTAGCTGGAGAGAGCATGTTCCATTTGTTATTACAAACAGACTGGGTCAGGAAAACACCAGTATCTGTAGGCAAAGATTAAATCAGCAGGGATTTAATATGATGTACAAGCAAAAGGCAATTTTTTTTTTTTTTTTTTAAAAAAAAAGAAAAAAAAAAAGGCGGGGGGGGGAGGTGTGTGTGTGTGCTATCAACGTAAGCACTGACTGTGTAAAATCATTTGTCTTTCGTATCACCTGCATGGAAGAAGCCTTCCTTGAAGGAGCGAGGTATGTTACTTCATGGCACATCTCACCTTAATTGAAAAGGTGATGCTCCAGAGCAGGTCTGCTGCTGCGTGGCCACTGAGCTTACGTGCAGCTCACGTTGCAATAAAAGGCAGTGTCTCTCCATACTCCCTTACCCTTGGAAGTATTTCCAGGCAAGCTGCTACGCTGTCCGTGATGTCTCTTCTCAAGCTCAGGAATCCTGCAAGAAGGTATTCAGTAGCTTTATTCAGAGCAGAAGTTAGAGGGCTTGGATATTCACCTTGAATTTGTTTTATTTAACTTCACCTCAGGTGAACACTCGACCTGAAAATATCTGAGTATATACAGTAAGATACCTTTGCATCCTCTTCATGTTGAAGTAATCCTATTTTCTTTAGCTAGAACACACCATTTCCTGAGACAAAAAAATTATCCCATGGATAAAATCTGTGAAATCACTCTCCTTTTTCATAAGAAGTAGGAAGGCTTTTTAAAATGTGTTCTGGTGTATCAGTAATTTAGTGTATTTGAAATACTGTAAGAGATATTTCAAAATGCTTAACGCACAGATTACCAATCGAAAGGAAGACAGTATTGTCTCATTTTTCTCATAGTCCCTGAACTTTGAAAACTCCCAGAACATTGGAAGAATGTGGCAGAAAGGGGTAGTTTTAGGTTGGCCTTTGTCATGTAACTTTGAAGAAAAAAGGTTACATGCATTAATTGCAGGACTGTGTAAGTGGTTCTTCACTCTTAAATAAACTGGCATGTGCAAAGGGGGTTACTCTATCCTGTGTGAAATAAAACTTAAAACAGTGCACTGCTGTGGTGCTTTACTTCGAGCACAGGAGGTTTCTGAGTGGCTTTTAAAAAGTAAGCCTTTTCTAGAGAGCAACCCCTAAAAGTCACAGACACTCCAATTTAACCTGGTTTAGGGTTGTATGGAAAAGAAACTTAATCAGGCAGTAATTGGCTACATCTCAGTGCTTTCTAATTATTGCAGTAGTTTGAGTGCTGTCCACTGCTTGAAAGTTGGTACATTTTCAAGTGGAGCTGGAAAACATACCGTTTTTTGGAGTACTTTGCCATAAACTTTTATAATTCATTGGTTTGTCCTTAGACTGAACTGAAGAACTAAAGCTGTCATGGTTCTGCCAAATATATTTTATTGAATGTATTTTTTCTGACATTATTTAGTCTTTTTTTACCCTTCTTAATTCCTGGAGAGTTGACATCTCTCTGGGTAGTACCAGTGTCTGGTGTTCAGGAGTAAAACTGTGCCAGTAGATACCTAGCCAAGTTACACCTAAACTAAGTATGTTTTGGACTGCTGCCACGTTAATGAAGGCCATGTGTTACAGGGGAATATTAGAAATTAAGATTGAACTGCAGGCCCTGGAATTGCTGATGCGGTGGTGGCTTATTGGGATGCTCCCTGCACACGTGCGTGTGTGGTGTCCATGCTTTCTGCTGTTGGTGTTCACCATCTCCTGCTCCATGAAGTGGTGCCTTGTGCAAGAAGACGTGGACTACCGACTTTGAAAATACCTTCTTCCACATTCTTCCTAATAAGTTGCAACCGCTGTGTCATCTTCAACTCTCAAGCTCATTAGGCTTCCCCTCATTTTGGTTTTTGAAGTGATTTACTTCATCTGTGAGCAGCTGAGATCTGATTTCTGTTTTTTTAAAGACAAAAGTCTCAGTGGCTGACCGCAAGTAAGAGCATTAAGAAAAAACATGTGCACTGTCCCCTTGCAAGTAACTTCTGACCATCTCTACTAGTTAAAACACTGTGCTTATTCAGGCAAAGCTGAAGGATTTCTAAATAAGCTTGAGTTTCCATAGATCTGAAAAAGAACAACAACAACAAAAACAATTGAAAGGAAACTGATACTTGGTATAGTTCAGCTCCCCTGTCCTTTCCTATCTATGAAAAGGTGCTATTATATTTAAGACCCTGATCCACGAGTGAATTCCACATGGATCTCTACTGCAGTTGGTTGTCTAGATACTTATCTAAGGTAGGATAGAGAAGATTGATTGGCTTTTCAAAAAATATTTTAACTATTTTTTAGTTCTCAGAGGGTTGTTTTTTGTTTTGTTTTTTTTTTCCAAATCGTCTCCAATATTAGCAGGTGTCTGAATTTTCCACTGGCATTTCCTTCATGTAAAAATTTCTGACAAAATGCCCCACTAATAATGCTGAGGTCAGTCAAGAAATACATGTGAAAAAATAATTGGAAAAACCTTCACTGCCTCTAGCTTTCTTCTTGACACTGGAAGTAACTGTGGACTTAAGTGGAGATTTTGTTGTACCTTTGGGTTGTTTCAAGGGAAATTGGCCATAATAAACTGAAATGGAGGGTGAAGAAGTTTTAACTAAAAGATCTGTACAAGAGAAGAGAATAAAATCTGTTCTTAATTGTGGCTTTGCTTCACAGTGGGGTTGTGTGGCATAATTAGTAAAACTACATAAAGAGATCAAGAAGTACCAGAAAATACATAAACCATACTTCTCTCTCCACTAGTTTTGCGGCCTATGTCTTTGCATGTCAGACAGCAGTTTCAAGATGGCTTAGTTGCCATTGCTGCCAAAAATTGAACTAGTTGAGTCTGTTCTGAAGATATTGTCTAAAAAGCCTGGTTCATTTACTTGGTTGTGCTTTGGGACTGTAATGGTTTCTCAGCACCTATGTTTTCATAATATTTTATAAACACTTTTCTTTCCCAGGAAAGATGAAGCCTAAACAAATGCTTGCAAAAAGCCCCAATGTAATCTCTTTTCTCGAGAGCCTGCTTTTGATGTAAAAGTATCTGTGTAGTATTTTAGTATTTATGGGCTTAAACCAGAACACTTTTCCTTGCAGAAGGTGTTATCTGTGTTAAATACAGAGGAAAAGTAAGTCCTACTTCAAAGAACCAAAGTATTTATCCTGCACTGTTAAACTTTTAAATCTTAGTTGTGGTGAAAACCTTCAAATCCTGATTGGCATTGTATCTCTGGCCCCAGAGAAAAAAATGATTTACGTTTGCTGTGTGATGTCTGTTGTGTGACAGATTAGCTACAGCACACGGAGCTTTCACAGAGCTGGTTGATCACAGTTTATCAGTCTCCTTTGATGACTTCTGGCTGCCCATCAGTGCAAATATATCTGTTAAGTAGAGGAAGCGTTAGCTTGTGTATAATTTCTTGTTATAAAATTGGAGAGAATGCTTGCTGTGACATAACAAATGTAAGGAGACTTACTCAAGTCCAATTTAAAAACTAATCAGTAGTGTTAGGGATGATTTTTTTTTTTCCTTCTGAAGTCCTTGTGCAGGTTTTTCTTTTTTCTTGTGTGTGTGTGATCAGTTATGTGGGATTAACCCAGTGAAAATAAAAGTAGTGGCTGCTTCTGCCTTCTTTATTTTAGTTTCATGTGCTCAAGAGCCAGTTTTATTCCTTCTCCCCTTCCCAGCGATGTGCTGCATTCGCCCGTGCTTGGTTGAGAGAGATGAAATTAAGACCCTCCTTGAAGCAGTTGGTTGATAGCACTTGCAGTGCACAAGAGTGAAGATTTTAAGAGTTGCCTGATCATAGGAGGACCCCTGGTACTGATGAGAGGACCTGGGAAGAGCACTTAGCTTCTAGTCCTGGTTGCTTCCCTCTGTGGAGTGGGGTAGCACTTTCTTTTTAAAAAGCATTATGAGTATTTAATATTCACAAGACTCTTCTGAATAGCTTTTAACAAAAAACTGATCATTCTTGATCAAGCGTTTCCGTTTTGGTGATGAAGTATTCTGATGGGGTTGATCTTTACCTCTGCCTCTGAGACTCGAACTCGGTCAAAAACTTAAATGTGTTTTTTTTCTTTCATGTACATGGTTGTTAGGCTGGCAAAATGGCCTCCACCAAACGTTTCCAAGTGACTCATAGCAACTTCATTACCTTGTACCTGGAGGTACAAGATGATTCTCTAGTTTGCTGTGCCCTTCAGTGTCTTCGTTTTGTGTCTTAGCAGAGTTTGTACTGGCTGGCGGGGTCTCCAATTTACCAGAAGTGTTTTTCCCTTCTGCTTTAACGCTGGGATTAGCTGGTCAGGCTAATTTGTTTCATGTTTTCTTTTTTTTTCGATTTTCCAGGATGGCCCGCAGAGGAAAAAACGGAAGTCTGAAGTTGCAGAAGTGGACAAGCAGTTAGATATCCTGGCCATTGGTACAGCAGTTGGTAGTATTTTGTTGTACAGCACAGTAAAAGGAGAACTACAGAGCAAGCTAGTAAGTAATACGCTCTTCATAACATACTACCAAATACTGATGGTTTCAGTCAGTTTATGCTGTTCTTTCTGCTGCTTAAAAATGGAATAAATTAACCTAATTATGCAGATCTTTTTTTTTTCTTAATAGCGGTGGATATGGATAGAGATGCAGTAATTCAGGTGCTTGGCAATTTTCAAGTGGTGCTTTTTCTATTGTTGGCAGTACGTACGTGTTGAGAAATCTTGATTTCGAAGTTAGTGCAATATCTTAACGTTGTGCACGGGTTTGTTGTTTTGCATTAAAAATAACAGTAATAATAACTTCCCTGTTACACTCGAGTACCTTGGTTTTAGTCTTGGGCTACATAACAAGCAAAATAAATCTGTATGAATGACTCTGCGATACTTTGAGATACTTGGGCACTCTTTTGCTTCTAAACTGTTAGTTATATGTAGGGTGATAAATGTGCATGAATTTAGAGAAAGCAACGACTGCTCAGAATCATGGTACATGCAAGTGACACAAGCTAACGAATATCAACTCTGTTTTATGGAAAAGCTGTATTTATACCTGAAAACTGTGAACAAAATGAAGGAGTTTTAGGTTAAAATTTACAGTTTCAGTTGGTTTGAAAACGCTGTCTGCTTTTCTGTAGGAGCAGGATAGCAGATGTCATTTGGTGAGTACTTTGGTTTTTATGGATAGGTTGAATTAAAAGATTATTCCTGCTAGAGTAAGAGCTGTCACTTTTAGTTGTCCTTGTTAAACCGAATGTCTTGCTGTGATGTATTTTATCTTGCTCAAAGCTGCTTTGCAGTGACACTTTTGGGAGTAGTCTGAGCTGGCTGGTGCCTATTCACATAGTGAAATTTTATGAACTCCAGGAAGTGTTTTGTAAGCGATTAAAGGGTATGTTTGAGCTGCAGAGATTTTGGTTGTTAATAGAGGTGAATGATACCCCCTTGTAGGGTCTTCTGGTTTGATGATAACTCACTCTTGAATGTTGAGTATAAAGGGAAGGCTACTTGTCTCTGAATGTACTTAAGCAGGCGGGCACTTAGATGACTGTCAGAGAGACGTCTGTACTAGCCTTTCCTTTGAGCAAATTTCGTACTGTGTTTGGCTCTGTGTATAAAAATAGTGGGCAGGAAAAATTTTTTGTAAACCCTGAAGAGCTAGAACAAGAATTAATTCACATACTTATGTGTACGTATCAAAATATGAAATATCTTTAACTTACATATATCCTTAAAACCCCATTCTCTCTTCAAGTTGCTAATGATTCTAATTTAGTTCTTGAAAGAGCAGCTTGTTCACGTTGTTGGTGTGGGGAAGGCTCAGTTGTCAAGACTTCTTTGTTTATTAATGACTTTCACCTTTTATAGGATGGTGGTCATGCCAATAAAGTAAACTGTGTGAGATGGCATCAAGACAACTGCTGCTTGTATAGCTGTTCAGACGACAAACACATTGTGGAGTGGAACACACAGACCTGCAAAGTAAAGTGGTAAGTGATGCTGGTTTTTGGTTCACACTTGCTTTTGTATAGTTTCTTCCTCTGTAATGGAAATACTAGATGGAACAAGTGATTGTGCTGAGAGGGATTTGGGTCCCTCCGTGCTAACTTTTACTGGGACATGGGCTTCCAGTCAGTTTTGTGATACTGAAAACCTAATTTCTGTAAAATATCCTTGGAAGTATAGGGGAGCAGGTGCTGGAACACCTCATCCCAATTAAATCGGTTACCTGCACCAGGCTTTGCTCAAAGGGCCCTGCTGTGATGATAACCCATTTGGTTTCGCTTATTCCTGATGTGCAGTGGAGACAGTTCCACTTGGCTGTCTGAGCAGGCTGCTGCTGTTCACAGTACTGTTGAGCAAAATGGAGCTTAGTGCAGAGTAACGAGATGTCTGGTGTAGGCATTTACTTTCTTTTGTAATAAAGTCAAACTGGTTTTAAACTTGAAAGAAGAAACCAAGATTTCTAGTAACGATCCTGGTTATCTTACTTCCACGAAAGCCTAGTGTGTGGTGGCACTTTGATCACTCTCTTATGCTGTTGTGTCTCTTTCATGACGTTTCCCACTGTTGTGTTATTGGTACTGTAGCTCTTGCTAAAAATGGCGTGAGCACTGCAGGCAGCCCCATCGGCAGTAGCCTAAAAAAGAGATGCATCCTTAGGTTTGTATTAAATTGACACCCTGATGTAAAGTGGCAGAAGATGGCTGTAAAGTCTCCCTTTAGCCTTCTCGCTTTAGGATTGAACACACCCAGTTCCTTCACCTTTTACTCTTACATTCCATGCTCTAGTCCCTAAGCCACCTTCGTGGCCCTCCACTGGATTTACTCGACTATGTCAGTGACTTTCTTGTAGCGTCCCAAACTGGACCTAGTGCTCAGATGCAGTTTCAAATGTTGCACAGAGCAGAGGAATCACTTTCCTTGTCCTGCTGACTACACTGTACCTAATGCAAATCAGTAGGTAATTGACCTCATTGTCACAATGACTCCTTGCTTACTCATGTTCAACTTGACTATGAGGACTGCAAGCTGCTTTTCTGTAAAGTTACTTTCTAGCCATTTGTCCCCAGCCTGTACTGGGATTTTTCCACCCAACTTAGGGGATTTCACCCTTTCCTTTGAGATTCTGACAGCCTGTTTCTCAAGCCCCTGAGTAGCAGCTCTGCCCCCCAGCATATCAGCTGCTATCCCTAATTTGCGATTGAATGAGAACTTGTTACATGGGTGCTGTTCTGTCCTGTTTTGAGGTCATTAATGAAGACCTGGGCAGTTACTGAGGATATTAAACAGTATTGGGATGTCCTTAGGGAGTGACACCAGTAACTGGCCACCAGCTGGACTTCATGCCAGTGATCACAACTGTTTGAACTCAATGATCCAGCCAGATCTTATCCTTCCTTGGAGTCCATCCATTCAGTCTGTTTGGCTGTAAGGCCACTGTCTGAGATGTTGTTAAAAGCATTGCTAAAGTCAAGTTAAGCGGTGTACATGATGCTCTTCTCACCTGCCAAGACCATTGTCTCATTAAGAAGACAATCAGGCTGATTGGGCGTGATTTTCCATTTGTAAATATATGCTGGATTTTCCCAGTCACTTTTTTCACCTTTGTGTGCCTGAAATGGCTTCCAGGTGGATTTGTTATATAACCTTCCCTGTTGTTTCCTGTATTCTTCTTGTTGGATATATTTTGTCTATTCTTTTTTTTTTTTGTTTTCTTTTTTTCTTCTCTTTCCAAGTCATCAGAAATTTCTCCTGAGCTCCGTGGTCATTCACAATGATAGTGTGGTCTTGTAATAACCCCGGCCTTAGCAGTTCTGGATGTGTCCCATTCAGTCTTAAGGAGCTGCATGGCTTGGATTTACTGTTGTGATCCCTGATTTGATCTCCCTTTATTGTGGGGAGTACTTTGTTCCCTCTCTCTCTGGCGCTAGGTTTGGGAATGTGGGAAGCCTGACTTTGCTCTTCAGTGCTTTGGCCTTTCCTGTGTACTGAAGGGGTCCCTGCACCATGCAGCAGCAGGCCCACACTTTCCTCAGTCATCATCTTACTGCTGCTCATGAGCTGTGTGTTGGTAGCCTTTTGTTGGCCTTCATATTCCCTGCTGGTTGAACACCAGTTAAGCTTTGCCTAATTCTGTCCCTGCATGGCTGGACAATATTTTTGTATTCTTCTGTGTAACCTATCTCCACTTTCCTCTTCTCTATGCTTCTTTGTTGTGTGGTTTTTTTTTGAGTTGGGAGTTGCCCACTTGGCCAAGCCAGCCTTCTGCAGTAGCTGGTGATGTTCTGCTCTTTGGAATTGATGGTTACTTTGCTTTGAGGAGGTTATCCTAGAAGAGCAGCTAACTTTCATGGGCCGCTTTAGGGCAGCCTCCAGTGGGATTCTGTCAATCAGTTCTTTGAATAAGTCTTAGTCTGCTCTTTTGAAGTCCAGGGTTGTAATTCTACAGTTTATATTGCTTGGTTTTTTTAGGGTCTTAAATTCTATCATCTTCTGGTTGCTGTAGCTGGAGATTGGCATCAATCATCACATCCCTGACCAGTTCTTCCTTTTTTTTTTTTTTCTTTTTTTTTCTTTTGAGTACCTGATCCAGTAACACACCTTTCGTAGTGTGATTGTAAATCACTTGGATCAAGAAAAGATCTTCAGCCCTTGCCAGCAATCTCTGTGACTGCTTGTGCCCTCCTGTCCTGCCCTTCCAGCAGTTACTGGGGTGGTTAAAGCCCCTTAGAAGAAGCAGGGCATGGGATTATGAAGATTTGTCTGTTTCTTTTTTAATTGGACAATCTGTGGCAGATGCTCACCACATCACCCTTATGGGTCTCTTCTCCTACATCTGTAAGTTCTCCACTGGCCTGTTTTGGAGGAAAGCTCCATGCATTTGTGCTACCCTGTTGTGTGGAGAAACCTCTTGCCTTTTTGCTTTCCTGTCATGTCCTTGCTGAAGTGCCTTCCTAAAGGTCCATTTATTGCAGCACTCCTGTCTTGCAAGCTCTCCCACTATTTTATTGTGATCCCAGTGAGACCAAAGCTCTGAAGCTGCCCATGGACATCTAATTCACCCTGTTTGTATCCCATAGCGTGTGTGTTCGTGTACAAGTACTTGAGATGGGTCCCAGTCATGCTGCTTTCTCAGGAAATGCAAGAATTTTTCCTGTCGTGCTTTATCTTGGGTATCTGCCCCTGTCCCATACTGCTGCTTTTGAGGGGGCTGTGGTTAGGAAAGGTAATTAGAGTGTTCTTTTATTTTAAAGATGGCAACAAAAAATAATTCCTGGAGTGTATACACTAAAAGTACACCAGCAATATAATATCATACTTTTTACATGAAATTTCTGTGGTGGTATTATGAGTTGTACCTAAGGTAAGTGAAATTGGGAAGAATAGAAGAAAACAATTCTCTAAAGTTTTGCATAAGTTGATGAGACGAGGAGGAACAAATTATTGAAAGTAATTTCTCATGTCCAATGTACATGTGAGATTGCATGTACATTGCATTCTTTAACAGGTGTCAAGACCTAAAAATGAACCTTTACAGATCACACAGATAATTCACGATGTTGCTCCTGGTGTTGAGAAGTGGTGTTCAACTTCTTTTGATTTGCAGGCTTCTAGATGTTTTCTTACAGAGGTGTGGACTGCTAGATGGGAAATTGACTGGCAGGGAATTGAAACCATGTGCCTTTAGGCTTGACTTTCTTAATTACTGTAGAAATAATCCATAGAACCACTTCAGGAGGTCTGCTGCACACATTGAAACCTCTGGCAGAAGGACAGGCTGTTGTGAAAGAGAGATTTTCTGAAGAGACAAGACAAGGTGTTGGAGAGGGGTGGTCTAAATCATTCTCTCTGACTTCTTGTTTCTCTGGTTATGGCTTTTTCATGTCTTAAATACTCTGAATGCTCAGAGGTGTTCCGTACGTCTCCTCGTGCAGCTTCTTGTTTTGTGATATCCTGTTTAAAACTCCTACCTGTGAAATTATATAAAGTAAAAACTAACAAACTTTTGCTGTGTTTTATGCTTGGCAATCTAGTTTAGACTAGCCTTTTCTAGTACATTTAAAAATACCTTCTTGGGCTTACATTATTAAATGGTTTGAAATTGTTGGTCCTTAACTCTTCTTTGGAGTACAAAATTTTGTCATACTCTCTGTAAGGTGTAATGTTGTTTGTCAAGAAACACTTTCAGGTTCTGTGAAATCTAATCAAAAGTGATAGAGTAAATGAGCTCTGTTTTGGAAGACAGGAGAGGAACTGCCTGTTTGGGCATGTGAAATTTACTTGGAAGTATTTCCAGAGCACTTGTTTGCAAACTGAATGTGATGTTTGAGTTTTTTTTGTTTGTTTGTTTTTTTTAATAGCGCTTTGAACCATAGACCTTTAAGGTGAAGTTTATTATTGTCTGTGCCATTGACAGACTTGGGGACCAGGAACTGACTGGGCCTTGAAACTCTCAATTTTAGTGTTGAGAAGGCCTTTCTGAATGGGCTGGTGTAAGCTTTTTGGATTATGGTGCAAAGAGGAGTCTTGAAATGGTATGGCTCCTCTTACCCTCTTTTGAGTAGAAGAGAACTTTGAAAGAGGAGTTTGGAACAGAATGGGCAAATTTTTTTTTTTTTTTTTTTTTTTAAAGTCAAATAGTTCCATATTAAACAGCTTCACATTTTTGAGTTGCTGTATTTTTGTCTAAAGTAATTTGAAGGAGAGGAGCAGAAACCGGATAGTTTTGACCTCATCTTTGACTGCTTAAATGATTATTTTTTAAATAATGTTTGCCTTATTTTTCAGCATGGTTGATGGGCATTTTGGCATTATGCTAATGAATGTTGTTTTTTTCTATTTCTTAATCTTTCTCCCTTTGTACAAAACCCCTCCATCCAAATTCTAGCAAGTGGAAAGGTGACAATAGCAGTGTCACTTCTCTATGCATAAGTCCAGATGGGAAAATGCTGCTGTCAGCCGGTAGAACTATAAAACTGTGGGACCTGGAGACCAAAGAAGTCTACAGAGTAAGTAACTTTGTTAAACTAGATGCAAAAAAATACCGTTCTTGATGGGTGACATCACATACCTAGTGTCTCCTGATGGGACACCTGAAAATTTCACTGAGTGTGAGGAGACAGTTGGCAGTTTTGGGATTGCTGGAAGCTGTGCTGTGATGATACCCTCAATTGTGGTTTCAACTTGCTGAGAGTTGAATGAAGACATTAAATTCCTTGGCTGTGTCTGAGCATGCTACCAGCACCATTTCTCAAATCTGGAGCAGAAAAATAGATGCTGTTCTTTTTCACTGCATCTCTTTCAGATACCCTTCTAGCAGGAGAGCCTGGTTCACCACAGTAGTAGTTACTGTTGGCATGGGTTTGTGTGTGACTACTGGAGTACTGTGTCTAATTCTGGGCCCCCAGGTTCAAGAAGGACAGGGAACTGCTGGAGAGGGTATAGCAGAGGGCTACGAAGATGACTAGGGGGCTAGAATATCTCTCTTACGAGGAAAGGCTGAGGGACTTGGGTCTTTTTAGTCTGGAGAAGAGAAGACCGAGGGGAAATCTTATCAATGCTTATAAAAGCTTAAAGGGTGGGTGTCAGGAGGATGGGGCTGGTCTCTTTTCAGTGGTGCCCAGTGACAGGAAAAGAGGTAACGGACACAAACTTGAACACGGGAAGTTCCATCTAAACATGAAAAGGAACTTCTTTCCTGTGAGGGTGGCAGAGCACTGGAAGTGGCTGCCCAGAGAGGTGGTGGAGTCTCCTTCACTGGAGACATTAAAAACCCACGTGGACACATTCCTGTGGAACCTGCTCTGGGTGACCCCGCTTTGGCAGGGGGGGTTGGACTAGATGATCTCCAGAGGTCCCTTCCAACCCCTAACAATTGTGTAAGCTCCCCGATTCTTAACATGAGTCCCTCCTTGAAGCCTTTAGGTTTCTTTTCTAAACTTCACGTAACGGGTAGCATTATCAGATTTGCTGTTGAAACAAATACTGCTAAATATCCCAGATATTTATAGGGATATTTTATAGGGTCAGGAGAAGTTTCCTTGAAATACACAAATGCAAGGAAGCTGATAACTACTAAAAAAATGACTGAAATGTCCTTACTAACACTTGAATATTTCCTAATGTTTTCTGTTATCTAATGTTTTAAATTTTACCATATGATTGCTTATGGCAGTCATTGAAAGATCCTTTTTTTTTTCCTCTTAGCATTTCACAGGCCATGCTACATCAGTGTCATCGTTAATGTTTACCACAGTGAAACCTATGAATGAAAATAAGCCCTTTGATGGAATTACAGGGCTTTATTTCTTGTCTGGAGCTATACATGACCGATTACTGAGTGTATGGTATGTAAGATTTTCATGATTTGTGACTTGGATTATGATCGGTGTTGAGGATAGGCTCAACAAGTATGTCCTGTGATTAAGCAGAAGGGGCAGTCTGGATAAATGCAGTGATGATCTCTTAAATAGTGCTTTCAACTCACTGATTGTTGAATGAAGATGTGAATTTCCTTGACTGTGTCTGAGTATCCTTCCAGTTGCCATTTGAATTGCCAGTGTATGCCAAGAACATAGGCATCATTGTTCTTTATCCTTACTGCAAGGCTTATGCTGTTTTCTTGATAGATTTCATTTGGGACTTAATTTGCACTTGGATTTTAGAACACTTTCTAAGCTGAAAGCTGAAATTACAGCATGAGTATTTTTGGGTGGAGTAGATACTACCACAGTCACTGGTGATTTATAGGCTTTATAATGTTTTTCAGATGCAGAGGGTGCTGTTTGTGCCATGGTAAATAACGTCTGCTGTTTGTCTCTTCCAGGCAGATCAGATCAGATAGGAAAGAAAAGAATGCTGTGATGTCTTTCACAGTAACAGATGAACCAACTTTTATTGACCTGACAGTATCAGAAGTCAAAGAAGAGGTAGGAGCAATAGTTTGTAACAAATGTGTTCACCACTGTTCGGTTGTCACATCAGTTTCCATTTAAGGCTGTAAAGAAAGAAGCTTGGTTTGTATTTGGGTTACGTTATGCAGAGATCACATTTGCCTGCCAGTTCATGGGGGTAAGGATATTATAGGTGCATTTATAAAACTGATAGTTTGAAATGCTAATTTTCAAAGTTACTAAGCGCAAATTCAGTGTTTTCTTTAGAAATTTTACTTATGATGGCAGGAACGTCAGTTGTTTCCTATTTAGAACAATTAGTAATCAAAATTGATGTTAGAACTTGGCAGCAAAAAAACCACAAAAAATTCTTTCTAAAAATCCAGTTTGGGTATGGTCCTATTTTTGCTGATCTCAAGTAGCTTTGGCATTTGGAATTAGCCTTTATTGAGTTAAAGTAGCAGGGTGCATTCCCCAGCTATCTCAATTTCACCAAGTACAAGTCTTTCAAAGTAGCTGTCTTATGAAAAACGCCTGCATGTGGAACGTGTTCACAAAATGTTTCAGTAATTCTTTCAAAAATTCTTCTTCTGTTTTTAGATTCCTTTTCTAAAAACATTATTTCATGCTATATTTTCTTATATAGCCTCTTATGCATGTATTGGAGATAAGAATATTCTGTAATGTACACCTGTCATTTAATTGCTCGGGGTACTCAAATTCTTTCCTGAAAGCATATTTACAATTTCAGCACCTTTGTAGCCCTCTGCTTCTAAACATGTTGGGTACCATATTTTTGGAACTTTACTGCTTATAATGACATACGTCTGCTGCTGTGCAAACTGTTCAAATTTGGATATATCAGTAGCAATACAGTAAAGTACAGTTACGAGTTACCTTTTTGTCTCCTAATAATTGTACTAAATATTCCAGAGATGTTAGTGTTTTTGATCTTCCTTACTGATTTAGTTATCTCTTTAATGTGTTTAGTTACTGGTAAAAGTCGAGTCATAGCCATGCAACTGTCTCTTGATGTCCTATACTTATGAGAACTTTGATCTAATTAAAATCTTTTATTGTGCCTTCTTTCAGCCTGTGAAGTTAGCAGTTGTGTGCAGAGATGGGCAGTTGCATTTATTTGAACATATCTTAAATGGGTAAGTTAGTACTCGTAGAATCCTAGAATGGTTTGGGTTGGAAGGGACCTTCAAGATCATCCAGTTCCAACCCCCCTGCCCTGGGCAGGGACACCTCCCACCAGACCAGGTTGCTCCAAGCCCCATCCAGCCTGGCCTTGAACCCCTCCAGGGATGGGGCAGCCACAGCTTCTCTGAGCAACCTGTTCCAGTGTCTCACCACCCTCACAGGGAAGAATTTCTTCCTGGTATCTGATCTAAATCTCCTTTCTTTCAGTTTAGAACTGTTAGCCCTTGTCCTTTCAATGGAAAAGTGTGGGATTACTGTAAGGCAAAGTTCAGTCTTGTCATGCTGCTGCCTTTAAGCTCTTGTGTCTGTTCACAAACCAGGTTCGAGCTGGTTCTTTGTCTCCAATTACTGGACACTTTTTTGGGGAACTTATTTACTGGGGGCTGTGCTGCACTTCAGTATTAAGTGTTGTTTTATCCAAGATTTTATGTGTCTTCTTCATCTTAGCCATCTGTAAAAGCTGTAAACTGGCTGAGTTTGCTGACGACCTGCTAATGAAAGGTGCTTAATTGTGCAAGATATTGAAGTGTGTAAGCTAAACCTCTTGGAATTTTTTCATTCTTTTTTTTTTTCTTTTTTTTTTCCAGTTATTGCAAAAAGCCCTTAACATCAAACTGTACTATCCAGATAGCAACGCCTGGAAACGATGGGGATTCCACACCAAAACCAGTCCCTATTCTAGCAGCTGCATTTTGCTCAGACAAACAGTCTCTGCTGCTTGTGTATGGAAACCTCTTACAGCCCATCATAGAGAAAGTGGTATGTAAAACGTAGGGGAGAGGTTTTGGATTTTGTAATATGGTCTACGTACTGCTCTCAGTGGGAGGGATTTTTATTTTTTACTTTTTAAAAATCTGTATAACAAGACAAAGCTTATTCCTTCCCCCTTTTCCGGGAGCAGTTACTGTTGCCCCTGAGCTGTTTTGAAAGGCGATTTGTATTCTTCCATTCTTTCAATTAAAATACAACTTGACATTATTGCTGGCTGTTTCTTGCCTTTTCGAGTGTTAGTGAGTTAGGCCATCGAAGCTGCTTTAAATACTGTCTCAGTTTACCTGTGAGAGCTTCTTGGGAGAGTACAGAGATCTGGTAACAAACAGCAGATGTGCAAAGTGGCTGCTGTCCTAGAGTGGGAAAAAAATAAAGTTAATTCTACTTTATACCTCTTGAATTAGTTCTCATCTTTCAATAGCATAATGAATCACGGGGGTCAGTCTCAAATGTACTAACTGGTTTTGTTCCTGTCCTTCTAGTCTTTGAACACCACTGAATCACACATATGTTTGATAAGGGACATCCAGAAAGTGTTGTCACTTAAAACAGATGTTGCTGTAACAAAGGTGAGCTTTGTGTGTGTGAAATGCAATTTTTGTTGTTGTTGTTGTTGCTCCTCTTGTTTTTTACGTCAGAAATGGATAGAATTCACTGCTCTCTTGTAAAATGAGGTTGGATTTCTGGACAGACCTGCTCAAAGCTGAAGTGGTAGCTACAGATGTCTGTAGCACTCAGGCATGTGTAGGTACGGTGTGCTTCATGGCTGCTCTGCGTCTGAGTGTGCTCTTGCACACAGGTACCCTCTTGTAGCTCATGGCAAGTGCTGTTCTCAGCAGGTCTCCTTGATAGACAGGACTGGTTGATGGTTTCTCTTCTACTTGAGATCAGTCCTTCCAGAGCCTCTTTGACCCTGATGCTTTGGGGTGAAGTTGGGATGGCTTTGCTTTACAAACAAAACGTAATGGAGCCTTAAAGGGCATGTCCTTTTGGCTCTTTCTCGAGGTGGCCTTCATATGTTCCTACTCAAAGGGATGTGGCACTTGGGAATGTGAGCTTGACGCTTTGATGGCAACAGTGTCCACCGAGGCCACTTGCCACTGTTTTCTCTCGTGCAGGGTCCCCTTGGGGTTTAGAGACAGGCTGTGAAGTTCTTAAACAGTGTGCATATTGGAGGCCTCGAAGATTGGAAACGCTTGAAGTATCAGTGAAGTGAGCAGACAGCACTGTTTTTCTAATCCTTGAGTTACCTATGGGATCTGGTGCTCTATCGGCTGGGGGACTTTTGTGCCGATTCCTCCGTCCTGGAGCTGGTGGATGGCAGAGCTGAAATGCAGTGAGAGGTGTAGGAACTCCCTGGTGTGCGGTGATGATACCCATCTTGGTTTCGCTTTTCGCTGAATTCCAGTGAAGACGAATTTCTCTTGGCTGTCTGAGCATGCCTTGTGGGGAGAAGGTCAGTGATTAGTGTGTGGTGAGCAAAGGGGGTAGTATTTTAACACTATTGCTCTTCTACGGTAACATTCTTGAGCCACAAAATCAAATTTTTTTACTTTTAAACACAGCCTGTGGAAGTTGCTTTCTTCACTGTAGTAAATTATATTTGTGTCACTTCAGTGGGCACCCAGCAGTGCTGCCACAAGTACAAAAGTTTGGGCAGGTACTTCAAAAAAAGGCCTGCATGGAAGCACTGTGGTTAAAGTGTTCTGGAAGTAGCAGGTAGCATTCTTGATATTCTGGAAGTGGCACAAACTCCCTTACATCCTCTGCGGGTCAGGGGAGCACTTGGTTATTAAATATATTGCCTTGAAAATTCCATCTCCTTTGAGTTCATTGAAGATGGACACCAGAGCTTGTTTGGTATAACCTGAGGTTGCTGTTTGTTTTGTGATCATAGTCTAATTCAGACTCCCAGGTTCTGTATCTGAGCAATCCCTAGAAGAAAATCTGTGAGGTTGAAATGAATAGTAACTACCTTTTGGTGTTACATTGTGATCAGTTCTTACCTTCCAGTGGAAGCTGAATTAATCTGCCTGCGGTTTATGGGCCTGACTATTAGTATACCTGGTGTCTGTTGCTAGCAAACATCCAAATATTCGTTGTTGGATACAAACACTTAGGTCCATGAGTGTTATGAAAACAGCTTGTAAGAAAATGGATTCACAGGTGATTCCAAAGAGACTGTTGTTTTAGTTAATGACAAAAACTAGCTGACTGTTGTGTGAGGTTATTTGCTCTTAAAAATGTACGAGTTTCCTAATATATATGTCAAGAAAATGGGTTGTGGCAGACTGGTTTTACTGGGTATTTGAGTGTCTTGGAATAAACCCAGTATTTTAAATTGGAAGAAAGCTCAAGATATTAGCGATTCACGCAAATGTGGTTATCTCTTGTCTCCCAGGTAAAGACACCCGTTGTGAACTCAGACACCAAAGTTCTAGTACCTGGCATTCCAGGACATAGTACAGCTGTCAAAACTCCCTCCTCGGGGAAGGAGAAAAAGAAAAACAAGAGGAAACCAGGAGAGACAGAGGTAAAGTGCTTCTTCTTTTAAACACAGCAATAACAGAGCAACTAGAATAATAAATCATCATTATAACTTCTTTAGGTGAGCTTGTACTTCCTTTGTTTGGTGTGGAAGCAAGGTTTGTGGTACCATCTTTTTGTATGAAAGAGACTTCCCTCGGCTCAGAACCTTTTCCTCATTCAATCCTTCACATGCCATGTTCCTGCAGAACTTTGTCACGAGCCTGTGTCTGTCTTTCTGTGCTGAGGTATATTACTGCTTTTCAGTCAAAGCTTCATCTTCTCTTCTTTTCTCGGGCTGTTCTCTGTCAGTACATTTAAAAGAATGTGCAAAATGTGTGACATTTCCCAGCAGAGTCAGGGGGGATGCTGTAGTGCTTTGCTTTCAGCTGATGTTTCTGAGAAACTGCACTGAAACAGGACTGCCTTTGTTTACCCTCTGCAGGAAAGCATCGAGGAGCGCCTGGGGGCATTGGATATCGATGTGAGCAAAGTAAAAACTCCAGGTGGCCTTCCACAAACAGATAGCTTTGCCGTACTTCTGGTCCAGGGCTTGGAAAGCAACGATGCAGAAATCTTAAATGTAAGTGTTCCGAGATCACTGTGTGCTGTTTAATCCATTCGCTGAGACTCGTGGGGAGCCTCCCTGAAAGCTGGGGGGGGCTGAACAGCCAAGGACCCGCTGTTTTCTCCCAGCTGCTCTGTGCTGATTTGCTGCTCAAGGCAGTGGGATTACAAGTGATAGTAGTGGTATTACTTTTTTGTTATCTGCCTTGATTTCAGAGTCAGTCCACGAACTTCGAGGCGCTTCTGTTTTATGATAAATTTGTTGTGTCACAGTTCAGATGTTTTACAAGCAATGTTACAGGCATCTTCCCTTCTGCTTGAGCTGAAGCATAATCTGTGCTTAGTCTCCTGAGTGTACGGTTTCCAAGTAGATACTGTTTGAAAAATGCATAGATGACAACGTTTTCACTTGAAAAGCTTACTGTTGCACTAGGAGGAAATAATAGTTCTGGGACGGGAAAACAAAATCTTCAGAATTTGGTGCTGAATAGAAATTACTTGTCACAGATACTGGTGAAAGGCATTTATTTACTGAAGGCAAGCACAGAAAATAGCAAGGGAAATTTTAATGTGTCTGTGATGCTTTGTTTCTACACAGGGTGAGCGGGCTAGAGGCAATGCTAGATTGATTTAGATGGGCTTATTTTGTTAATTGCATCTGACTTGAAAAGTGGAACTCCTTTTCACAGTAAATCTTATTTTACTTGTTTCCCTTATCATAGCATACAAAGGTAGGGGAGTAGAAAAAGTGATTTAAAGCCAGGAATTTTTTGATTGTGCTCATTGCTCACACACACGTTAAAACTGAATGATCCTCTGATCATATTTTTTCCATTTTAACAGAGAGTGCTTAACACGAGAAAGGAACATGTAATAAAGAACACGGTAGCCAGAATGCCTATACATGCTGTCATTCCACTGCTGCACGAGGTAAGAGACTGCATTTCTTGCTCTGTCATAGCAGCCACGTTTGGTTTGTGTTCCAGCTGGGGAAAACCCAGGATGCGTCTCATCTGTTTGTGTTCCAGCTGGGGAAAACCCAGGATACATCTCGTCTGTTTTTTACCAATGAAATTCATTTGCTAGTTTTACAGGACAGAAATGGTTCTTAATTTGTGCTCTTATCTTCTCTGGCTGAATCTTAACCAAAGGACAAACTGCCATTGTCAAAGTTAGGAAGAGCATTAGGTCATGTAATATTATCTCAAATGACTAGATGGGGAAAAAGAGAAGGTTTAGTCCATGGCAAAGAACTACCACTGCGTCATCTTTTAAACTAATAAAATGGATGGTAATTTGAAACATGAAAATAGCAATGCTAGCCAGAGCAAGTTATATGAGCATTAAATATGCTACATACTCACGTGAAAGAAAGAAAAATAGAGTATGTACTTACAGTAGTGAGTTTAAATAGCACTTGGAAATTGAGGGGCACTTTCCTCTTTTGAAGATAAATCAGAAGCCAGGTTGCTGTATTGAAGCTTTGCGACATCACTTAGTAATAATTTTAAAAGGGATTTGGCTTCTGAACTGCTTGAATAAGCAGTGATATTAAATAAAATCTGTATTTGGAAAGAAGTATTTTAATGATTAGCCTTATCTAGACATTACTTTTTTCAACTGAACATCGATTAGTTGCACTCATTGTGTTATAGAACACCATTCACATAAATTAATGGTTAGATTTCTCGTGTTTTAATGTGTTGGCCACAAGTAAGATTTAATTTTAATTTGTGGTACTAATCTTTAATGAATTATGTAGATGGCCTGGTTTTGAATGGTTAGACTTCCTTTAAGGATGTGTTGTGACACCTTCTTAGACTTACATTAATGAGGTACAGCATTTCTTCACCAGGACCTTTGTCAATGAATCTTAGTGCAGGTGTTTGACTACATAATATCTCAGTGGATGGACAGATCTTCGAGGAACTGTTCTCTCCAGAGCTTGAGATTTGTACTGTGAATACTACCTGCAGTTCTTTCCCCAACTTGTCTACCTTGTAAGAGCTGCTCTACTAAGCAGATACTCAGAGACATAGAAGCAAAGGGATTTCTTTCTACTTAACTGCTTCCAGCTTAAAGTTTCTCTGGATACACTTGCTGCCTGTTCACAGTTCCAGTTTTATGGTAATAATGAAACTCAGCTTCCGCAGGTTACCAGCCTGCGTGTAGGATGGTAAAGCCAGCAATGTAATATTCTGGAGCCTGGCCATGGTTAATCCCAGTAAATTTCAGATGCCTGCAGGTCTTTCTGCCCCAGTATTGGGACTGTCACATGGATGCAATATGATTTTGGGTTTCAAAACTCATGTGTTTTTTACTTACTGCTGACTATTTTTGTCCTTTCAGCTTACGAAGAGATTGCAGGGCAACCCATACAGGTAAGAGACAACACAACTACGGTTTCATTCACCTGAACCTTTTCTAGTGTGTGCCTGATGGTCCCTGACTCACTCCACTCTCACTATGTGATTGATTTCCACAGTAACTGTAATTGAACTGCAATAACTTGAGGTAAAAATTCTCACCTCATTTTGGGTGCAAAGAGGAACTTTTATTAAGACGGTGCTTTGTCAGGGTGGTTGAAATGAAATTAAACAGGTTAAAAAAGACACCTGAAATAAGCGTGTAACCCTCAGAAAATGTCCCAGAATATTGACACTGTGGACCTGATCAATATGTAATATAAAATAATTATCAGATGCATAGCTTGTTTGGTTTAATTATCAAATATATTTAGACATCTCCTGATGTTATGTTTAATTAACAACAAAAGCAGCTCTTCCTGCCCCTGTGCACACTCCCCACCCCCTGACACCGGCCCCAATTTTGTTATATTGCTCTAAGGATAGTTTTGCTGAGACTATCTGTTCTTAACTGTGGTGTTAGTTTAGAAATTTTTGAAAATAAAAATTCCCTCATTGTAGGGGGAGAAAGAACTAGCATTCTTTGAGCTTTTATTCATTGAAACCTCCCATAAAAGATGTTGGAAACGCAAACCCTTGAACACGTCTAGTTTAATTCCTCACTTAAATATCTGTTCTTTTCAAAAAAAAAAATAAATCACATAGTTATTTCATTTGGATAGCCAAACTTATATTTCCACCTGGATTTATCTTTTTATATAATGGAAGAGGAGCGCTTTCTATACAGCTGTTCAGCATCCTGAACATGGATGTTTCTCAGCCAGTATCTCTTTGATATCATTAATTTTTCTTTTCCAGTGCCTCACTAATGGTTCGATGGCTGAAGTCTGTTTTCACTCTACACGCATCCTACCTTTCCACAGTAAGTATTTTGCATTAATGCTAATGCAGGTAACTAAAACTAGATTTAAATGCTTAAATATAAGTATGTTCTTCCTTCAGGAATCTGTCTCCTGCTCTCCACATACGGCACTGCCCAAATCAACGTATGGAGGGCTATACTTCTGCCACTTGTGCCAAATTGCTGCATGTTGGTTATAAATTGTTGGTCTTAGACATTTCATGACATAATTGTAGGCATCCCGAAGTCAAACCAAGATAATGCTGCATGTTGGTTATAAATTGTTGGTCTTTAGACATTCATGACATAATTGCAGGCATCCCGAAGTCAAACCAAGATAAGTTGTCATCCCTGTGAGAGTTAGGGGGCAAAACTACTGCAAGAGAATAATCCAGCCTGTGTTGCTAAATCTTCCAGAACTGTATTTGCCATGCTGTTGTAATGCTCATCTCGAGACTGTCTTGGGGCTGGCTTGATCTATAGAGCAAAGGTGGGCCAAAGCTGGCAGGGTAGTAAGTAATGTCGTAGCTTCTGCACTGAAGCCCAGCCTTGCTTTACAACTGATGGATAAATCACTCTTGCTCAGGTGAGAAAAAGGCATTTTGGCACCGTTGGTCCTTTCTGCTATTTATTATAGGATTGCTGTGTGACAAAACTTGGGTACATTGCTGATGCTGCATTCGTACAGTGGTGTATGTTCTGTTCCCATTTGCACAGCTTTCTGAATTGTGCTTCAACACCTGCTTATGGCAGTGACTGTGGAAAGGAAAAGCAGTATAAGAATTGCCATGTTTTGAAATCAGATGTGTTTCTAAACGTGGCTAAAAGTTAATTGACCAGGAGGCAGGTGGTTTCTCTGAACCCTCAGCTCTCCCTTCTGTTTAGAATAATGTGAGCAAGGATTGCTTGACCCAAACTTTAAAAATAAGACATTTGTGATGTGTTGGTCAAAAGTTTCATTTTTCTTCATCCCTCTCTTCTCCCAAGTTGCCAGACCTTATTCCTCAGCTGGGAATGCTGTACCAGTTAATGGAGAGCAGAGTAAAAACTTTGCAAAAACTTTCCCGTCTTCATGGAAGACTCTTCATTCTCGTCACCCAGGTGAGTTCCAACTAAATAACTGTCTACTCAGTCTGTGCTCACTGGAAGTGTCACATGGGCTTTTTCCTGCTAAATGTGTTTACCAAGCCATAGAGTTTGAAAGGTAAATAAATAGGAGGTACTGGGCCACTTCAGAGTAGACGGCTCTAAAATTTTACTTTGTCCTTTGTATTACTCGGCTGTTAAACTACTGCTATAAATGAATTAATGCTTGTTAAACTTGACGTAGGCTTCATTTACATTTGTTGACTTTCAAGGTTGGAATATATGATTGCATTTAAGGCTAATCTGCCAATTCCATTCAGGTTGCCGCGTCGGAAGCTGTTCAGGATGTAACGGAGGTTAATCAGACGGCGAAGCTGGTATATGAGGATGGTAAGTGTTGTATCTTGGGGACAGCCCAGCTCCTGAATTCCTGTGACAGACAGTACTTGATGGCTGTTCATTGTGTACAATTTGGGCAGGATGTCAAGGTGGTGGATATCAGTGTGTGTCCATGTACACCTGCAGTTCTGCCTTTTTTCCTACTGCAACTTCATCCTGTGTAATCATAACGGAAGTGACTAATTCATGTCGATCAACCAAATCTTCAGGTAGAATTAGTTTTGGAATTGAAATAGCATAGTTTGGAGCCTTGGCAGCATGTGGGGGTTGGGCTTCGTTTGCACAATGACATTTTGAAGTCTGTTCTCCGGACTGAGGGATTGTTTTCTCTTTGCAGAATCATCAGAGGAGGAAGGCTCAGATGATGAGATGATTGCAGATAAAGACTCTGATGTAAGTGGAGTGGGATGGGATCATAGAACCATAGAATGGTTTGGGTTGGAAGGGACCTTCAAGATCATTGAGTCTCAACCCCCCTGCCATGGGCAGGGACTCCTCCCACTAGACCAGGTTGCTCAAAGCCCCATCCAGCCTAGCTTTAAGGCCAGTTCTTCTCCCAGTTGCTCGTAACGGAAATTGTGTTACTGTCAAAGGTTCAAACATTCCCATCTGTTTTTTCCCCAGGAAAACTGGGAAGAAGATGAAGAGAAAGAGGAGCAATCTGATGAACAAGACATGACTGTTGAAAAGGAGATCAATGGCGATTCTGATTTGGACCCAGAAAACGAAAGTGAAGAAGAATAGCAGCACGAAAGAATAAGTTTAACACTTTAAACCCGTGGGCCACCAAACTGTCTAATTCTGGATCATCTTGCTGAAAGAGGCCATACTTGCATATGGGGAATGCAGACTCGTGCGCAGCCTGTGTGTGGAGGCACATGTGGGGCACTGTGCGTTTCTGAATCCAGAATGTTTAACCATGCCAGCCTTCTCTCGCCCTATTTCCCTGCGCTTACTTAATAGAAACATTTCTTCCACCCCATGGTCAGATTTATGCCTGTCACGTGGACATGCATTTGTATCTCAAGTGAAATAAATCTGCCACCGCTGTTTGTGTGGTAAACTCGGTTCAGCTTTACATTGAATTTGTTTCCAATATTCAAGGATTAAAGATAACGGATCTATATACCTTCTCTCCATGCTTCAGTTAGCAATAGCAAGTGGGCATCTTGCTGCGTTTTTAAAAAAAAAAAAAGGAAAAAAAAGAAAAAAGGAAAAAAAGATATTTTTGTAATATTTAATTTCTTTTCTTCTCACCCCCCCCACATTGGTTTAGCCATGCCTTGGCAATATCTGAATGCCAACCTGACTTAAAAATGGCTTTTTCTTTTTTTAACAAATTTGAACTCGAGACTTTTCTATGTATGAATCAATGACTTTTCTTGTGCTTCAAAAGGACATTAGAACTATCACTGGCTCCTAATTTTGTTTTAAATGGAGGCTGTATATAAGTTTAATGCTAACCCAGAGGACAGACTGTGTTGGCTGGGGTGGCGAGAGGGGAGTAACGCAGGGGAGAAGAGAAGGTGGACGCTTGTGAATACGTAGCGCACAGCTATACCTTTATTACGGATTTTTAATCTCTCAGTGGCAGAACAAGGACAGCTATTTGCTCAGCTAATGGAAGCTGAAGTGGTGCAAACACATTTTTAAGAGCAAAACAAGGTAAAGGTTTGAGCCATTCACCACTATAATGTACAATAATATATTTGTCTATAAATGGAGCTGTTGCAACTAAATACCACCCTCTTTGTAAAGTGAATAAATATACATCTCCTTTACCAAGTACCTGTCCTGTGGTGTTTGTTGAGACAGACTGTAGGTAGCTAAGGGTGGTGGTGAAGGATGTTTGTAGAAAGCAGATTTCTGGTGGAGGAGGAAACCAACCCATAAGGTTACAGTGCTCTGCAGAGCATTAATTGTTATTGATTTCTTAGCTCCCTACATGTCAGTCCTGTCCGTGGGTTTGTCCCCTGCTCGGGGACTGCACTGGGGTCGCAGTGTTGTCTGGAGGTGCAGGGGGTTGTTGTTGTCAAAGCTGGAAGGGACCTGCTTTGTCTTTGGAGAGCTTGGAGGTAGAAAGGCAGCAGCAGGAGGCTTCCAGTCTATGGAGGGTTTTAACCAACAGTAATTTAGTGTCTTAATAATTCGTAAACCTGGGTTTTTATTTCATTTCTGAGATGCTGTGAAAATAAATGCCAACGCTTGTGCACTGTCTGTACTCGTATGAGCCACCAAATTGGGCTGAAATGATGTGTAAGTTTTTAACCGGCACTGATGTTCCTCTGTGCAGGCTTCAAGTCTGGGATCATCAAGGGATGTGAATGAAGGTCTGTGGCATCTGGGGTGAGTACCAGTCTGTGGAGAGTTCAGGATGTGGAGTGACAGGAGGAGCCAGCTGTGTTTTGGTTCTGCAAGGTCCTTCCACGCATCTGCATTCCAGCCCTTCCAGATGTTGAAGTGGCAGCCCCAGGTTGGGGTCAGAGCAAGCTGAGCATCTTCTTGGTGGACCTACCACCCCTTCCCATCGCACCTCTGAGTTCAGCGTTACCTGTGTCCGTCCTCTCAGTGCACCAGAAACCTGTTGGAGGAGTGGAGCTGCGGGACAACCTGGCAGCAGGAAGAGGAGAAAAATTTTGAGAACATTCTGTTCAGTCTTCAGTCTCACTGATGCTGAGATTCTGCAAATTCTTTCCATATCAGACCACAAGCTGGTAGTTCTGGTCTTCACTCTGGTGTTAAGGCAGCTGGGTCACACTGTCCTCTGAGGCTGTAGTATCTTCGAGGAGCTGTTCTGTGTGAAACCGTTCAGGTATGGCAGCTGCAAGCAGTCAGGCTGGTTGTTACAAAAATTTCCCTCACTTTAGAGCTGAAAACTGGCGGTTCTGTGCCATTTCTAATCCTCACAACTATTTATTTGTAAAGCCAACTCTTGGCCAGTTGATGGCGCCGTTTGTGTCTTTGTCTCCCAAAGGTGCAGCAGCATCTGGAGAAAGAGGCTGGAAATGGGGCAGGTCCTCCCTTGCTGCCCCAATCCTGGTATTTTTGGAGCAGTGAAGAAGTCAGGAGGACAGATTGCCCCTTCATTTGGAGCAGAGGAGGCTGGATAAGGGGTTTGTATGAAGAATCCAAGGTGTGCCCAGAGCAAGCCCCCGTGGTTGAGCAGTCAACAAATCAACAGGGTGGAAACTCAGAAGTGTACTTAACAGGGTGGAAACTCAGAGGTGTACTTTTGTTTTTATTTGCCTAACGAGTATCGTGTCCCAATTGTAGGTGTGTATTTAAGGTTTTTCCAGGCACCACTGCACAGCGAAGGGATTTTGTTTTTGTTTTTTTCATGTGGTGGTGGCCTTATTTCCAGGATGTAGAAGGAAATGAACTTTGACTGAGGTAAGGAGCGATACCACAGATGGCCAGGGGGTGTCACACCAGCTCCACAAACAGTCCTCGAGTTCCTGGGCTGCAAGAGCAACTTGTGAGACTCCTGCCTTGGAGGGTGGCACAATCTCCTTGTTGCTAAATGCATCCTGCAGTAAGCCCGTGTGGCTCCCAGTCTCACCTCTCGTTAAGCTCCTACTCCAGAGAGATTTAGTATCACACCAGGACTTGGCACAAGAGGTGCCTGTTGCCTCTTTTGCTAAATATTTCAGTTTTTAATCTGATTCTTGGAAGTTTGGTGCGGGAATAAGAGCTGCCCATGTGGGATGTGCAGCTCTGTCTGTTAAGGGTCCTGCTGTGTAGGGCCTTGGGAGCGTGGATGTTTTGTTCTTGGTCTCCCTGTGTGCTAGGGGAAGCGATTTAATTGGTTTTAAAAAACAAAACTTTTATTTTTTTTCTTCATCCTTTAAATTATAGTTTCTCTGTCCCAAAATAACTGAGTGGCATTGGTTAAGAACCAGCAAACAAAAGCAAAACATGCTGTTGGAGATGGAGTAGAGGAGGAGGAGGATGTGGAAAGGGAGAAAAGAAGGAAAGATTTAGGGTGCACAACTAGTTCTTAGAAATTCCTGGCTAGTTACAGTGCTCTGCAGAGCATTAATTGTTATTGATTTCTTAGCTCCCTACATGTCAGTCCTGTCCGTGGGTTTGTCCCCTGCTCGGGGACTGCACTGGGGTCGCAGTGTTGTCTGGAGGTGCAGGGGGTTGTTGTTGTCAAAGCTGGAAGGGACCTGCTTTGTCTTTGGAGAGCTTGGAGGTAGAAAGGCAGCAGCAGGAGGCTTCCAGTCTATGGAGGGTTTTAACCAACAGTAATTTAGTGTCTTAATAATTCGTAAACCTGGGTTTTTATTTCATTTCTGAGATGCTGTGAAAATAAATGCCAACGCTTGTGCACTGTCTGTACTCGTATGAGCCACCAAATTGGGCTGAAATGATGTGTAAGTTTTTAACCGGCACTGATGTTCCTCTGTGCAGGCTTCAAGTCTGGGATCATCAAGGGATGTGAATGAAGGTCTGTGGCATCTGGGGTGAGTACCAGTCTGTGGAGAGTTCAGGATGTGGAGTGACAGGAGGAGCCAGCTGTGTTTTGGTTCTGCAAGGTCCTTCCACGCATCTGCATTCCAGCCCTTCCAGATGTTGAAGTGGCAGCCCCAGGTTGGGGTCAGAGCAAGCTGAGCATCTTCTTGGTGGACCTACCACCCCTTCCCATCGCACCTCTGAGTTCAGCGTTACCTGTGTCCGTCCTCTCAGTGCACCAGAAACCTGTTGGAGGAGTGGAGCTGCGGGACAACCTGGCAGCAGGAAGAGGAGGGGGATTTTGAGAACATTCTGTTCAGTCTCACTGATGCTGAGATTCTGCAAATTCTTTCCATATCAGACCACAAGCTGGTAGTTCTGGTCTTCACTCTGGTGTTAAGGCAGCTGGGTCACACTGTCCTCTGAGGCTGTAGTATCTTCGAGGAGCTGTTCTGTGTGAAACCGTTCAGGTATGGCAGCTGCAAGCAGTCAGGCTGGTTGTTACAAAAATTTCCCTCACTTTAGAGCTGAAAACTGGCGGTTCTGTGCCATTTCTAATCCTCACAACTATTTATTTGTAAAGCCAACTCTTGGCCAGTTGATGGCGCCGTTTGTGTCTTTGTCTCCCAAAGGTGCAGCAGCATCTGGAGAAAGAGGCTGGAAATGGGGCAGGTCCTCCCTTGCTGCCCCAATCCTGGTATTTTTGGAGCAGTGAAGAAGTCAGGAGGACAGATTGCCCCTTCATTTGGAGCAGAGGAGGCTGGATAAGGGTTTGTGTGAAGAATCCAAGGTGTGTCCAGTGCAAGCCCCCGTGGTTGAGCAGTCAACAAATCAACAGGGTGGAAACTCAGAAGTGTACTTAACAGGGTGGAAACTCAGAGGTGTACTTTTGTTTTTATTTGCCTAACGAGTATCGTGTCCCAATTGTAGGTGTGTATTTAAGGTTTTTCCAGGCACCACTGCACAGCGTAAGGGATTTTGTTTTTTTCTTCATGTGGTGGTGGCCTTATTTCCAGGATGTAGAAGGAAATGAACTTTGACTGAGGGTAAGGAGCGATACCACAGATGGCCTGGGGGTGTCACACCAGCTCCACAAACAGTCCTCGAGTTCCTGGGCTGCAAGAGCAACTTGTGAGACTCCTGCCTTGGAGGGTGGCACAATCTCCTTGTTGCTAAATGCATCCTGCAGTAAGCCCGTGTGGCTCCCAGTCTCACCTCTCGTTAAGCTCCTACTCCAGAGAGATTTAGTATCACACCAGGACTTGGCACAAGAGGTGCCTGTTGCCTCTTTTGCTAAATATTTCAGTTTTTAATCTGATTCTTGGAAGTTTGGTGCGGGAATAAGAGCTGCCCATGTGGGATGTGCAGCTCTGTCTGTTAAGGGTCCTGCTGTGTAGGGCCTTGGGAGCGTGGATGTTTTGTTCTTGGTCTCCCTGTGTGCTAGGGGAAGCGATTTAATTGGTTTTAAAAAACAAAACTTTTATTTTTTTTCTTCATCCTTTAAATTATAGTTTCTCTGTCCCAAAATAACTGAGTGGCATTGGTTAAGAACCAGCAAACAAAAGCAAAACATGCTGTTGGAGATGGAGTAGAGGAGGAGGAGGATGTGGAAAGGGAGAAAAGAAGGAAAGATTTAGGGTGCACAACTAGTTCTTAGAAATTCCTGGCTACTGGGAACATCAGCATGTCGGCATTTGAAAACTGCACATGAAAATTATGGAGATGGCATATAGCTTGATAGCCAAGTTGTAGTTTAGGCTGTTTTGTGATGACACCAGGGCTTGGTGCTGTATTCACCCTTCTTTGTGTGGGAGGGAACTGTGTGGTGGTAAGGAAAACTCATTCTGTCCATAGTTTTCACCTTTTAACCCTTTAACCCGTGCATAAAATAAGATTAAGCCTCTAAGAAGCTTATCTGTGGCCTTTGGGATGTTGGTTCCCTACTCCCTGGAAGGAGGGGGCTGGAGAGAGGTGACCTGTGTCCTTGCGAGTGTGTCCAACCTCACAGCTGTGGGACTTTGATGAACCATCCAGAAGACTCTCCGCTCCCCTGGCTTGTAAGAAAGCCAGATATTTTGTGACTTAATTTATGGTAGGTGGCTTAAAACTTCAGTTTTGCTTTAGAGAGCAATATGATTGACCCCATAAGGAAAAATTTGTTCCTACATCTCCACTCTACTAAAAGTGGGTGGTTGCTACTTCAGCTGGTTGCCAGGTGGCCATGGCCTTCCAGTTTAGGATTGGGATCAGTCCCACCATCTCCTTCCCGGCATGTAGGTCCTGGTTTGAGGTCCCTAAGCTCTCACTGGGTGTGCAGAGTCACGCAACCAGGAGGGCTGCTGGAGCTGTGGTTTGGAGGTGATGACATAAAGCAGGGACTGCTAATATTAAGTTACGGTGTCTGGATGCCTCAGCTCTTACGTTGGGACAGCTGTGGTGTTTTTCAGTTCATTTAAACATCTGTAAGGGCTTGTTTTGAACTGGAGGGAGAGCTCCATCACTGTTGGTGTTGCAGAAATAACGTGGGAAGCCATTGCGCTTGAGTGGAGGAAATAAATCACAAATTGTGTTTGGTTGTTGCCAGCATGATTGTTTTTTGACTCAACTGCTGCCTAAAACATTGTCTCTTTCTTGGATCTTTTTCCAAAACTACCTTGCAAAATGAAGAAGATTGTAAAGAAAATCCTGCTTGGAAGAGAGCCTGTGTCTCTGTATGAGGAAAATTTTGTCCAAGTACCTTCATCTCTGCTTCTGTTTTGGCAGTAAGATACAAAATTGCTCAGCAAAGAGGTATGAGAGATAAATAAGATTTGTGTGAGTGAATCTTGCGTCATCTAAAAGGGGAAGTGAAGTCATGGTCCGATCTGGAGCCTATCCAAAGCTCCTCTAATCATGGAGATGGGGTTAACTAGGTTATTTCAAATACCTTGGCTCAGTACCTTAGCACTCTTAAGTTATTTAGGAATAATTTATGGAATTAATGTTGCGTTTTGTCCTTGAGTAGAAAATATTTCCCTTAAGCTCCGGGAGGGCTTTGAAGGAAGAGGGTTGTCTGTAGGTTCCTCCCATGATGGTTACTGCACACACAAGCTTAGGACCCCCTTGATCTTTGCGTCCCTGAACTGGAGGAATGTTTGCATTCATCAGGCTCAGGCAGCACTTGTCTGTTGGTTATTTTAGTGGCTTCCCAAAGGCACCTGCAATAAAACAGTGGACAGTATTTCAGGGCCTGATGGCACTTTTCAGAAGGCTTGTGCGTTTGTCATGCTCTCTCACACATAGTAAACTCATTCCTTATATTCAGCTCTCGGCTGATGGGGGGCAATAAATGATTTATAACCACGGCAACAGTTGCTGTGGGAAACTGGCATCAACAAGAATCTTTTTCATGTCCACCTCAGTGAAAGTATTAAAAAAATCTTCCCGCTCTGAATCGGGTGAGACCATTTGTGACACTTGCCAAAAAGATGGTGTAGAGGTAAGTCAGACTGAAATGATATCACACAGACTGTCTGGCACAGGAACCAATAATCCCTTTCGAACCCTCAAGCTGGAAGTTCCTGTAATCAGATCAGAGAAATATTTTCTGGGTGTTCTGGGGAAGGGGGGTTGACAGCAAAGGTTGGCAGGACCTGCTTTTGCTGGGGTTGCACCGTGTTGGTTCAGAGATTTTTGTAATGCAAAAAAACCTCATGGTGTGAACTTGGGAACCAGGAACATGGGTATTTGTAGTCACTGTTTCAGCTGACTGGCTGCCAGTTGGAAGGAGCTTGGGTCCTCTCCAAACCTCTGGTGCTCTGAAGCTTTATCGTGCCTCCAGGCTCCTCAAAGCAAGGTGTGTAGCTGAAACAGAGTTTGCAGATACAACTGAAGATTTGGAAAAGGGGTCCATTTGGTGAAGGAAACTAGTAGGTTGAAGGGAAGGCTGTTCTGGAAAATATGAACTCTGGTGGTTGCTTGAAACTAAATGACTTGACCTTAAATAACAGGAGTTTCAAAGTGACAATTCCTTTTCTACAGGAATTTCCAGTGAAATACTTCCATCTTTATAGGAAAGGTTTTTCCCTCCATCTGTAAATAAATTTCTCTCTAAGGTAATTCCAGAGAAGAGCCCCTATGTAAGGCACAGAAACCTGTGCCTTTAAGGCACAGCTTGCTGCTGCTTCATGAAAGGGTCTGATAACAATTTTGGAGCAGAGTTGGTGCTTTACCCACCCCCCCTCCCCTCCACTTCCATAAATCCTAATGTAATTTACCAATCTTTGCTTATTCTAGATGATTTTTCTTTTGGTAACGTGTATTAATGCTGCAATGACCGCTGCTAGAAACTCCAAGCAGAAGAACTGCAACTGTCCGCTCGGCACCCAGCGCACTCCTGAGTGCACAGGAGGCTTCGGCTGCACATCCCCGGATCTTCTGAAGGCACCTGATGTATGATGTGCTGAACCTCTGAAAGATGGGAAAAAATAACGTTTACGTTTCTATACAATTTAAAGCCTGAGTGGAACAACACTAGGTGGCATCCAGGTCCTTCTTGGTGCTTTCAAGATGCTGCAAGGAGGAAACTGGGCTGCAACTGCTGGTGGGCTGATTTACATCCTTCTCCTGTGTGTCCAACACCAACCTGGTCTCTGCACCACAGGTCAGAACCGCATGGGTCACTGCTCTTCCCACTGCTCTTTAAAAATCTCTTTTTAGTCTAACCACCTTCTAGGAGAAGTGTGTCTTGTTATGCATGTAAGGTTGCTCTGAGCTCAGAAGTGGCATCTTGAATACTTTGCTGCTTTTCTGGAAGCTTGAAGTTTGAAATAAGACTTCAGTAAGAAGTTTTTTCCAAGTGAGACTTGGGAATGGTATGTTTGCAGAAATAAAAAAAATGGATTTTGAGCAGACTAATAGTTTGATGCACAAAAAAAGGCAGAGGGTGAAGTGAATGATAAGGGAGGGGAAAACTGAAGAGAACATTTGAAGGTTTGGGATTACTTTTGTTGGGGAGAGGCTAAAGCATTTTATTTTAGTATTCTAACAGAACTGCTGATCTTTTTTTCTTTGGAATTGATTGTTTTTAAACTGACTTTAATATTTTCATTGAGTAGGTACCCATAAAACAATCCCCACTTATGTCAGGTTTGGGGTTTTTCTGTGGTAGTGATGGTTGTTGTTGGTTTTTGTTTCTAAATTCAAGTCCATTGGATTCATCCACCTTCAATTCAGATTTCAAACTGAAAACTGTGTTTCTCACTCATTGCTGGTGAGGAGAGCTGCAGTGGGCAGCCATGCAAGTGAAATCCTGCTCCAGAGCTGCTCACTCTTCCAACCCTATCATCTAAACATGAGTAGGAACTTCTTTCCTTTGAGGGTGGCAGAGCCCTGGAAGAGGCTGCCCAGAGAAGGGGTGGAGGCTGCTTCTCTGGAGTCATTCAAAACCCACCTGGACACGTTCCTGTGCAACCTGCTCTGGGTGACCGTGCTCTGGCAGGGGGTTGGACTTCAGATCTCCAGATGTCCCTTCCAACCCCATAGCATTCTGTGATTCTGTGATACTCTTGATTCTTCATGTTATGCAGAGCTGCTGTGGGAAGCAGTGGTGTTCCTAGGACTAGTCATAGTCCAGCATTTAAAAATTGGATGTGTTGATAACAGTACTGTAATCCAAGCTCTTTTGGGAAGGGGACCGAATGTCAGATCGCTTCTGTTGCTGGGCCAGGCAGTGAAACACCTGATATACCCTCAGAGGGAGATGTATAGCTTTTGGGGATTGGGAGGGACAAAATAACCACCAAGGCAAGTTTTTCTTGTCTTTCAGTCCACAGCTCCAAACTGTTGGTTGCTTTGCAAAATGGTGGGGAAAATGCAGCTAATGCAAGAGCGCTGTAGTACTCCAGCTCCCTGTGTACTGCCTGGGATCTGTCCCTGAGCCTTTCCGGTCCATCACGCAGCCAAGCCTCAGCGTGCGCCCCTTCGAACGTGACTTTTTGGCTCTTTGTCTTGTGCTGCATCAGTGTGTCTTCGCTGTGGGGAAGGCTGCTGAGATGTTCTTAAAATGTTGGAGTGACAGGAAAAAAAAAGACAGAACTTGATGATCGCTTTTTAAGTAAAGCAGTGATAGCACTTTTGGAAATAGAGAGAACTCGGGGACCATAAAGGATGCCAATCCAGTCCTTGTGAGAAGATATCTGTAGAAAAGGGAGTTGAATAAGCACGGTCTATGTGTTCAAATTAATTTGTACAGTGTGTTTCTCTGGTGCATTAAGATTTGCTAGCGTGCACAGAATCTCGCCTTTCATTGATTTCTAAGTGTACTTTTAGTTCCTGTGGCTTCAAAAAGCACCTCCCAAGAGGACCACGCCTAATTTATTGGTAAAGAAGCTGAATACGCAGGTGGTCTGAAACAGCAAGTCCTCATTCTTTGCTGGCTGGTGTGCCAGTCTTAAAACATGGTGAGGTTGCCATGTTGTCCACGCTTATCCCTTTCCCTTCTGGTAGGGGCTAGTGTGAAAAGGGGAGAGGATCAGAGCAAAATGCTGAGGTTAGGACAGGGAGAGCCATATTTCGGGGCAGTTGTTACGTTCCTCGGAGTAACTGCAAAAAACCTGTTCTAAATAAATGCCTCCATTAGTTCCTCTGTACAGTTCATGTTCCTCCCTTGATCTTTCCACAAATCTGATGAAGACAGTGATGGTTGTGGTGTGGCATTTGCCACAGTTGAAACTTCTGCTCCAGATTGAAGCATGCGGTTAAATACATTGCAGAGGGTGCCCTTTTCAGAGGGTCTGATACTGCCACTGGTAGGTGCTGGGTGAAGAAAAGAAACTGGTGAGGAGAGCAACCAAGGTCCTGGAGGCTCAGGATGTCATAGATGACATCTGCTGAGGCTGTCGAGAGCTGGTAAACTGCTGGAGTTCAGCACACAATGCTGAGGCCAGGTATGGGAGCCGATGTCACTGTGCCACTCAGGAGAGGAAATGACTGATTACACGAGGTAATCTCCTCTAACTTTGAGGCCAGAGATTTATTGTCTCCTGAAGATTAGAGCTTTAATTGCGTCTGCTAAGAAATGCCCTGAACGTCAAAAATAGGGCTTGCTGAGTGAGGCTCCAAGTGTCAGTGCATTATGGCTGTTGAAGGATTAGATTAGAGTAGATTCTCCTCTACAAATCTTCCTTTCATTAACCTCCCCAGTCAGCTCGACGCTTTTGGTTGCTGGATTAGCATCTCCTAAGATGCTCGTGTTCCTCTCAACATCCCCTCCATTTGTCAGTCCTTCCTTTGGTTATCACCTCTCGCTTGCCAAGGCCAAATAAACAGTGCCATTTAAAAACCAGCATTTAATGCTGTTCTGTATGATAGAGCTGTAGTATCTTGGAGAGGAGGCTTGTGAAGGGGTGCCTCACCTGCTCCAGCTATCATAACTGCAGCATTTGGCACTTCTGTACTCTAAAAGGGTTTAATGTATGGTTTCATGGGGAACAATTCCAGCTCAGTATGTGGAGAGAGGAAAGGCTGACAGAGCAGAAGGGAAGGCTATGTGTGTGCAAGAAATCCTTGTTCATTAGAGGCAGGGGGGAAACAAAAATGAGCGACTGTGCAAGTTCAACTCTGATGCATGCCTTGAGGGAAGAACTTGAATGCAGCCCTGTAATTTCCTTTTAGAAATATGAATACAGCTGCAAGCGATGGGAAGTCTTAAACCAGCTGCTGATACCTTCCCTTGATTTCCAGGCCTTGCCAAAGGGGGCCTTTAGGAGTTGTCATAGTGTTTTATTACTGGTACCTATTGCCTTTGTATCTGAGCCATCTCTAGTAATTAGAGTGGGTTTCGTGGAGTGGTTTTGGTTTTTGTTGGTCACCCCACAATTCCCATGGATCTCTCAGGGAGATCCTACATTTTTCATCTCCTCTTGTCACCGTGGTGCCAGTGAAGCAATGTCACCTGTGGTGGGCTCACCCTCGGCCAGCTACCAGCCACCCCCCAGTCACCCTCTTGCTCCCCCTCCTCAGTGGGGCAGCGGGGGAGAAAATAAGGTGGAAAGAAGCTCATGGGCAGAGATAAAGACAGGGAGATCACATACCCGTTACCATCATGGGCAAAACAGACCCAACCTGGGGAAAATGAATTTATTGCAAGTTAAAAGAGACTTGGATGGTGAGAAACAAAGGGAAAAGTGACACAGCACTTTTCCCCTCCGCTGTGTCCCGGACTGAACTTCATCCCTTCCTTCCTGACGCCTCTGCCTCCCCTCTCCCCCTCCATGGGGTGGCACTGGGGGCTGTGGCTACTCCATAATGGCTCCTCTCTGCCGCTCATTCCTCCTCACGCCCTTCCCCTGCCCCAGCGTGGGCTTCAGGCTGAACAGGTCCTCCAAGGAGCCATGGCTTTCTTCAGGAAATATTTGCCTTCTCTGCTCTGGGGTCCTCCATGGGCTGTGTGTGGATACCTGCTACGCCATGGCCTCCTTTCTGGGGGCTGCAGGGGCCATCCCTGCTCCAATGCCTCATCCCCTCCTCCTCCTTGGACCTCAGGGGTTTTTTTTAATTGCTTTTTTTCCCTCACACTTCTCTGTCTTTGTGGAATTCACCCTTCCTTCAGCACATTTTGCGCTAGGGGGCCACCAAGGGCTGAGGGGCCCGGCTCCGAGCAGCATGGGCTGCCCTGGCCTCCCCTCACAGAGCCTGCCCTGCTGCCCCCAGCCAGCTCTGGTTTTGGAGCTGTGACCACCACCTGGCGTGTAACAGCACTGTGTTATGGAGCTTGAAAAGGTATTTATAAATAAAATCCTGTTTTTTTTTTAAGTGGCTGCGAAGGGCTGTGAAATCGGCCAGTTGAAAATTAGGCAGAGGCCTGCAAGAGGAATGAAGCTGCCACTAATTTAACTGGGCTGTTTTCACGGAGGTGGGAGACGAGGCCTGCTGAGTCATGAATGTGTGAACTGAGAGGTGAGATGGGCCTCAGGTGACCTGCCTTGGCCAGAGTCCCCTCTCTGGCCATCCTGGGCTCGGGCTTTTGGAGCAAGGCCAGGAGAGGCCTGCTGTGGGCAGGTAGAATAGTTCATCCTCATGGAGGGCGTAAACCCAGCCCCGATCTCTGCTTCAGAGTGCTTGATGCGAGCTGGCAGGAAATTTATGTATTAGACAAGAACTGAAGATCCCCAAGGGAGCTGGTTTCCAGTCGCACCTCTCTGTTCAGATCCCCAGGACTCCTCCTTGAAACTTCAGCTACTCAGGGAAACAAAGCAAATGAACCCAGCCCTGACCTGTCAAGGCTTTTTTACCTTGCTCTCAGTGGAGTCATTCAGAGTGCAGACTCTCTTTAAATCAAGTTTATATAAGCTCTTAATTACACAGCTAAAAAAAATAAAAAATAATGAAGCAATGGCCAGATGTGAAACAGGGTAAGACGTTGTCTCCTGTCTGGAAAGAGGAGGTAGAGGGTTTTGCACGAAAATACATGTAGCTATTGAAGTGCCATACAAGAGTCTGCAGGCTTTGTGGTTGTTGGTCAAGAGACTGCTGGTATGTTAGATGTGTTGGAAGGCTCTTATGATGAGCCAGCAAACCCCTGCAGCCTGATTCTTCTTCCTCCTACAGCTGTCCTTCAGGAGAGGCCGGGCGGTGCTTCAGTTGGGTGAGACAAGGACAAGGCTGCAAATGGACGGGCATCGATGTACTCCTTCAGCTCCACCACCGAGACACGCAGCTCTTTGGGCCTTGTGTGCCCTGACATGGCCGTGAGCAGAAGATTTTCTCTTTGGAGGTAGCAGGGTTCCAGGGGAAGATCCCAGGGGTCTGGGGCTGTGGAAGGGTGGTCTTGTGTTCTTCTAGATACTGGGAAACAGAAATGCCTTCTCCAGTGTTATCCAAGCAGTTGCAGAGCACTTGAGTATCTGTCTGGATAAAAATGTATGCTTGGATGCCGCTATACCTTCTTTTGCAGCAAAAGACTGCTTTGGTCAGAACTTCAGACTAACTAGGAGTCCTATGATGAAAAACTAATAGAGCAGGCCGAATGGATGGAAGGAAGGTTGGTTTATGGGGTTTTTTTGTGGATGCATGACCCTGTTGTGGTATCTTCTGGGAAAATCTGTGTTGTGGTTGCCATTGCAGGAGGTTTTTTGCCTAGCTACTGGTGTGCTCAGTGAGATATTCAGAAATTGCAAAGATTCAGGAGTTTTAGTACATATAATTGCTTGCTCAAAATTCAAACTGAAAAGCAGCTGTAATTTAGGGTTCATTTTGTTTCTGTTTTTTTTTTTTCCCCATTTCAATTGCTTAGGAAGCAGCAACAATGCCATATGGCTTGGGCACCCACTTGTGCATGTTCCACGAGTGCAGAGGCAGTGAATGTGTGGTGAATTGCTCCAAGAATAATTACTCAGCTGAATGTTGCTTCTGTGAGCTATTTGGAAAATATTTGCTAATAATCAGTTTCGGCATAAAAGTCAGTATTGATTTGTGGACAGCAAAATGAGCTGTATTTGTCAGCTAATTTATTCACAGACATTTCAACCCAAACTTGTTTTTCTAAACAATGGAAATATCTGTGTCAATATATATGGTTTTACTTTAAAACTTGAGAGCTTTATAAGCTATTACCTGAACCAGCAAAGTTAAAACTTTCACAAAGCAGTGTATTCCTTTAAATATTCAGCAGTAGAATTAAATAGCTGTTGAGAGAAACAAAAGATTTTAAGAACAAAATGAGGAAATCATCAGTAGGAGTTCTGAGGTCTGGTTGCGTCACTTCCTTCGGTGGCAATCTAGGTGAGCCTTTTCCTTGAGAAGTGGCAAGTGAGGACTTACCATCTGTAAGTGCAAAGCCCAGATGAGAAACAGGAATTACCCTGTTTCAGCCAGACGGTTGCGGTGTCAGGCTGTGCAGACTCCTTGAATATTGGAGGAAGGAACAAGCACTGTGCTGCGTGTGTGTTAGCTTGTTCTTGCAAGGTTCTCCAGAACCACGAGGCTGGCATTTATGTTTATTATAGAAACATGATCAAGAGCTTTAGTTCTAGTAAATTAAATTAAATTGGAGAAGGAGGTTAAGCACTACTATGTGCCTGCCTATTCTTGCTTTTTGTAGCCAGCCTCTACTGCCGAGGGCAGCTGTGGGCAAGGCAGTCCTTTGGTCTGACCCAGCGTAGGGCTGCTCTTGGGCCACGCAGGGAACTGCTGCTTTATCCTCTCCCATATATATGTATATATATATATATATATATATATATATATATATATAGGTGCTTTACAGTCACCTTGCAGCGAAGAATGGCAATGCATGTGGTGGGTGCCTCAGGGGAAATTTACTTGAGCAGAATACAAATAGCTGCATCCTATTTGATCAGATCGCATGGATAAGATTCCTATACTTAAGTACATGTATGCATAATGTATAGACCATACAGGTGTGCATTTTACTGGTTTCGCTCCCCACCAAAGAAGGCACATTTTGCAGTCATGCACAAAGTGCCTCACCAAACTGGCCACATGGCAGTATCTCCTAGAAATGTGTTTCTCATGGAGTTGCATGTCCTGTGTCCAGTTGCACTGACGGATTCTCCTCCAAGTATGTCTCCAGCCTGGTCCCGCTTAATTTGTGAGATCTAATGAGATCATGGCCCATGGAGAAAGCACTACAGGCATCTTGCCTGCACAAGTATATATGCCAATTGTAATGTATTCAAGTGTCCTGTAAAAGTGTAACTACTGAATTGCAGGGCCAATAGCTATATTTATCAGTTATGGAATGTGAGTCTCTGGGAAGGAACAGATGTTTGAGTCTCTCCACCTGTCGCAGCTGGTGCCTGTTATGGGACGTGACAGAATTAACAGTGAAGATATGTGCCTGACACCAGCAACCACTTCCTTTTGCACTGGTTTGGTGGCTTTGTTGGTCAGGCTGTGTTATTAGGGTGGGAGAGCAGTGAACGGTAAAGGCTATAAGTCAGTGCAGCTGCATAGGCAGCAGCCACGTGGTTATGGATGGCAAGAATATCTCCTGGAAGATCCTGAAGGTTAATCTAGAGGTGGTTTATGTCATTCAGTTTACGTGCAAGGGACAGTTAGTCCCTTGGGATTTGTTTTGGTCATGATTAGTGCCACATTGCCTTTACAGTTGAAATACCTTGTGTGCTGTGACACATATGGAAACTGCATTATCTCTCCAGAAGTTAGAAGTGACTGATGCCACCTCCTGCCTTTTGCTGTCCTGAAGCAAGCAGTAGGTTGTAAATTCTTTTAGTGCAGGTTCGTGGAGCTGGTGCTTTTTTCCCCTCCCTTTAAGCAAGAACACTGGCAAGCTGCCTGCCCTCCCCCGAGAGCCCCATCCTCCAGGTTTGTTTGCACACTGCTTGCCAAACGCCTAAAAAAAGGAACCAATCAGCTTGCATTTGCTTAATGCATTAATGAATCTGCTTAGGTGTCATCAAGTCTAATTTCTTAGTGAGCCGTGACAGTTTAATGCCTTGGGACTGAATTGCTGAGGAGAAGTTGGAAGGTGATGAATGGGCAGAGGAGTGCTGGAACCTGAGGACTTGACCATGCTATGTCCCCCAGCCCAGAGTTAACTTCCCTGGGTACTCATGGAAGCATGTAAACAAAAAACAAAAATGAAGGTAGGTCTTCCCTTCTTGTCGTTCTTGCAGCAAACACGTTGCTTGCTTTGTGGTTAAAATCCTTTGCCAAAGGAACCTGAACTCCTTGGCTCGCTGTGCAGGAGTAGATTTTACTTATTAGCGTTTGAGTCGTAGTTTCAAAAAAAAAAATAATTTATTTAAAGGATCATTTGGGAATGCAGGTTTATAATAGCCTTTGTCATTCCTAGTAAAATGCATGTAAAGCCCAGATGCAATGCATGCTAGCTCCTTCCCTGTCTCCTGTGGTGATGCACCCACAGCTCTATAGCAGCTATGTTTGATGCTTAAAGGCTGGTACACAACATCGTGACACTTCTGAAAAAGCAGCCTGGAGCCAGTGGCACTGATCCCCGAAGAAACAGCGTGCAGCATGTTTCCTCACACCGGGAAGGCCACTCAGATGCTGAGATGACAGCGGTTGGCCTTTTGGCAAGCGTGAGGAGGGTGCCTGGATCCACCCGTGCAAAAGGATCCACCAGCACTTTCGGGGTGAGCCTTCGCAGATGTTCAGACCCAACAGATAGTGTTAGAGCTCAGAGGAACCAAATCCATGGTTTTCCTTCGTCACACACAGTTAGACTTGCCTTAAATGCCCAGTGTGATGGGCTCCAGGGCTCTGCAGCCACCCTCTGTTTACTCCTTCACTGGCTGAACCGGTTTTGGTCTATCCTAGGCACGGCTCCTTTGCGGAACGCTCTGCCGATCCGGATGGATGGCAGGAGCCTGTGCCAGTTTTGTGTGCACTGTGTCCCTTTCACAGTGGCTCCAGGGCTCTCCTTAGGGTTTCTCTGGGGACCGGTGAGATCCCAGTGGGCCATTCATTTGCTTTAGGGAAAAAAAAAAAAAAAGTCCAAGAACTTCTTCTCGGAAGCTGTAGCTTCTCTGGGAAATTTCTAAAACTTCTTACAAAGGCACTAGGCATATTAGCCAAGATCTATATATTTTTTTTTTTAGTGGAAACTTAACAAGGCAAGCATTTCACATAAAAATGAGAGCTTTTTTTTTTTGTCTCAGATGTTTGCACAGCTTTGTCAAATGTTTCTGAACAACTCAACTACTGTTTAACTGAAAATTGTTTTGGTCTTTTTTACTCATTCTGTGAAAAAAAAAAAAAATCACAAACTATGTGTTTGGAGAAAAATTGTATTTTTATTGAAGAATATCTTTCCAGTGAAGGTTTTTATTGCATCTTTTAAAAAATGCACAGACAACAACAGGCTACATAAAGAAGCTTTATTCCGTCTTTTAGTCTGTGTGCTGAAGGTTTTTCCCTGACATTTAAAATAAATTACAGGTTTGTTATTAGCACTGGTGGAAATGAGATAAGACATAAACTGTGATCTCTTCTCATGGTTTCCTGTCGCTCCTATGGTTTAAAAAAAAAAAAAAGCCCGCAAAACAAACCTGAAACCAAAAAAAACTTGAGCAGCCAGAATCAATGAGTCCTAGGGTTTATTATAACTTTGTGGTCAATCTTTGTCCCACAGACCCAGCGCTCTTTGGCAGCTGTAGAGAGGAAAATGACCCTGCCTGAGTCTCCAGCAGAGCCTGTCTCAGTATTAATCTTGCCATTAGACCCAGATTTCAAGGACACTTCTTTGTTTGGGGGCTTATCTTACTACTCCTGGGTGCAAATAATGCAAACCTCCGCTGTCTTTCAGTAACTGCTCAAAAATTGTTGACTTCAGCATTGAGAAATGCTTGTGTTGGTATGGAGCAGCACTTGATGCCCCACAAAGCTGTTCCCTGTGGGAAGCCCACCTTTTAGTCCTCTCATTTCTTGAGAGGCGACATGTCTTGTAAAAAGCCTCGCTGAAGCTTCAGAAAATGTTGTTAGCCAGATGATGGAGTTTTATGTTCGAGAACGATGGTGACGTCCTGGCTTTGCTTTAAGATAATGGTAAAACAGCTGATATCATCGCTCTCACTCGATGAGGAATTGAATGGCACAGCATGAGTAAGGTGTATGGAAAGAGATTTATTTCCTTAGCCACTGAAGCTATCACAGGGGTATGCAAAATATCCCAGGACTGAGCGATGGGAAACCAGTGACCCTCAAGGCTGAAAACTCATGTTTTCAAGCTCTGTGCCTTGGTTTCCCCATTTGCACAGAAGGGATAACTCTACTTGTCTAGTTTACCAAAATGTTTTATCTGTGGCCAAATGCCTAGAGTTTCTTCCAGAAAAATGCACAGTTGGGGCAAAGTGCATGCAGCTGAACTTCCCGTGTTCCTGAGGAAAACACCGCAGACAGGATCTCCAGCCTGAGCAAGCTTGCAGTGTAGCTGGGCAAGACTCAACCAGATGCAGGGAAGAACATACCATTACAGCCAGAGTGCAGAGAGGACATGAGAAGGTATATACATGCTGGAAACGACAGCACTCCATTAAGCTGCTGACCCTTATTCTTGGTAAGCTGTGGGGGATCTACTTTGGCAGGGCCTTGAGGAGTGACTGGCTTGGGATCCACAAAGTGGTTATCACCTCTGCCTAGGTGCTAGTTCCATGTGAGGCTTTTCTCTCTGCCACCAAATTCTCCTTTTTTTGGGCATTCATATGGTCTCTTCTAGATGTACTGATGTTTCAATTACCTGCCTGCCTCTAGGTACAGTCACGAGGTCTATTTTGCATGGAGGCTTGAACTGCTTTGAGCCCTGCCAACATGGGATTTATGGCATTTCAATACACTCGTTGTTTGCCTCTCTCCATGAGCAAACTCCGCTCCATACAAAAGGCTCGGCGCAGCTGCCAGCTCGGTGAAAAAGAGCTGTCTGCTAAATGACCTGTTCCCACAGCGCTGCCACCGCCTTGGAGCAGGCAGGGGCAACGTCGTTCCTCCTCGGTTCTTCCACCGACGCGCTGTGCCCGCAGAATTCCCCCATACTTCATTTCTGGCATCTAGTGTAAACGATAGCTTGGCTATTTTTCATTTGTTATTATCGTCTGCTGAGGGCTAGTGACTGGAAATAATTTTCCACCCAAGACTGACGGGGATAATGCAATTCAGAAGAGGAGCCGTTTCTCAAAATGTCCACAGGCTGGGCACGGCGGCTGCTTGATTTCAGTGGGGTCAGACTAGGTCCTCTAATTTCTACTATTTTTTTTTCACCCCCATCAGGTTCAATGAAGGGAAAAGGAGGCAGAATTGCATCCTGTGCAATTCTATTTCAAGAGCAGCTATATAAACGAAACAAACAAATATATAAAACCAAAACCCGCCACCTCTTTCATACAAGTTAAATTCAAGGTAGCCATACAAAACTTTTTCTCCACCATGGGCACGGAGTTTTGTTTAAAATATTTTGTTAAAAATATTTGTCAACGATAACTTCAGTCAATGATAACTTCCTTCTCCAAGTGATAGAAGAGCGAACAAGGAGAGGTGCCGTGCTGGACATTGTACTCACCAACAAGAAGGGACTGGTGGGGAATGTGAAACTCAAGGGCAGCCTTGGCTGCAGGGACCATGAGGTGGTGGAGTTCTAGATCCTTAGAGTGGTGAGGAGGGTACACAGTAAGCTCGCTATGCTGGACTTCAGGAGAGAAGATTTTTGGCCTCTTCAGGAATCTGCTTGGCATGGGATAAAGCCCCAGAGAGAAGAGGGGCCCAAGAAAGCTGGTTGATATTCAAGGACCACCTCCTTCAAGCTTAGGAGCAATACATTCCAACAAGGAGGAAATCAGGCAAAAACACCAGGAGGCCTGCATGGACCTGTTGGAGTGAATCTAGAGGAGGGCCACAAAGATGATAAGACGACTGGAGCAACTCTGCTATGAGGACAAGCTGAGAGAGTTGGGGTTGTTCAGCCTGGAGAAGAGAAGGCTCCGCGGAGACCTTATAGCAGCCTTCCAGTACATAAAGGGGTAACTTCCAGTACTTAAAGGGGATACAGGAGAGATGGGGAGGGACTCTTTATCAGGGAGTGGAGTGATAGAATGAGGGGTAATGGATTTAAACTGAAAGAGGGGAGATTTAGATCAGATATCAGAAAGAAATTCTTCACTGTGAAGGTGGTGAGGCACAGGTTGCCCAGAGAAGCTGTGGGCGCCCAAGACCAGGCTGGATGGGGCTTTGACCAACCTGGTCTAGTGGGAGTTGTCCCTGCCCATCCAGCGGGCTTGGAACTCGATGATCTTGAAGGTCCCTTCCAACCCAAACCATTCTATGATTCTAAATAGTGAAATGAAAAGGGGAATATATCCATCTGCCACTGCAGTCTTTTCCACTAATTTATTGTGAAGTGTAAATAATTGGATTTTGGTTTTGTTTGGCTTTTTCTTTTTTGAGAAAAATCCACCAGCCTGTACCTATTTTTCCCTTCTGTAGTGCTCAGGCAGCTAATTTCTGGAGCTGTAGAGGATTTGAATGGAAAGCCATTAACAAGGAAACAGGGTCCTTCCTCATCATATCTCGTCGTTTCGTCATGATGTGCTCCGGTCCAGGAGAATAAGGAGGAAGCTGTTATGTTGCCATCTGAGACAGGCTGTTCCTGCCTGTGCATCTGGGTATCTCCAGCTCCCAATATGCACTTTGCCAAGCTGTTATCAGGGATTGATGGAAGCTAAAAGTGTTTCTCAGAACCTCTTCAAAGTTGATGGCAGGTAAAACGAGTCGCAGGCCTAATTTCTCTTGTCTCTATCTCCAAATCAAGTCTCCATCACCTTCATTCCATAGGTTCAATAGCCTGAACAAATCTTTTAATCTCCTAGCACTTTTACTTTTCCATCCAGATGCTCACACTTTTATCTCTTTCGGAAATTAATGAAAGAAGATCTTTTCCACCTGTCTGTAAGATTTAAAGTAAAGAAACAGCTCTGCAGCTCTGGGTCTCTTTCCCCCCAGTGCATTCAGGGCTGGCTGCTCTCAGACCCGTGCTGTGCTATGGGGGGTTACTGAGAGGGCTTAGCAGGTCCAGCATCCCAGACATGGTTTGGTGGCTGCCACCTGGTAAAACACGGGCTTCCAAACATGCCTACCCTGCACCTTCATCCTTCATGCTTCATCTTCACGGTGCTGTCTCTTACCATGAGCATGCCTGTCGTTTTACAGGTTTTGAGGTTGTGTGTTCTCTGCTTGTAATCTTTGTGAGCCCTTCAAATCAGAAATGCAGTCCTGAAGCCTCAGCCCCGCACCCCAAACTGTGCCGACACATTTTCTGCGCGACAGATGAATGGTACTGAGGGGAAAATGGGGCTCTTGGGACAAGTGCAACTCATCTTCCTGTAGGAGCAGTGGGATTTTAAAGCCTGAGGACTGAGCTCTGCATCCCTGGGACTCAATTCATGGTTCTTGTGTGGGCTTTAATGTGGTGCTGTGGGAAAGTGGTTTGGTTTTTTGTGCCGCTTTGTGTACTCGCTGTGTACCGCAGCTTGCCCAAGCACTTGAAAGCAAGTCATGGGGGCTGTAACCCCTGCGGTTGCACTTTGAGGCAGCAGAGAGAGGGAATCACAGGGCTGCAGTAAACACCACAAGTCGCTCTGCAATGGTGGGCCGTGGTGCAGCGCAAATGGAGCCAAGGGACTTTGCCCACCCTGTTAGAGGAGCGGGTCTGCCTCCAACAGACAGGTACCCATGATGATGTTCAGGACACTGGGTGTACGGTAAAAACCATAGCAACTGGGTTCAGTTTTCAGAAGGATTGGGGCTAAATTCTGGTAAACTTGGGGAGAAGGCTTTGCCCTTTCGAGTCATATCTAACCCTCAGGAATATGAGTTGCTCACTGGCCCTGCTCTTGACATGCCTCTGTAAGAACCAGGGTCTTTTTTTATTATTATTTCTTCATTTTATTTTCTCCCCTCTCTACTGTTCCTCTGCCCCCAGACTTTGTGTTTGTGGAGGGTGTCCTGAGGTGCTGATGGGGTTTGTTGTTTGGTTTGGTTTTGTTGCCTGGCCCCTGGCCCCCAGCCCTGTTATACAACAAGAGCTCTATTAGGGAAAAGCCCATTTCCACTTGATGGCAGGCACTGGCAGCTGGTTCCTCTGCCTCCCTGGAAGAAGTTCAGCTTTCTGTGACTACTGACTCTTGAGGTAGCCAGAGCAAACAGGCAGCAAGATGCTGCGCTTGGCTGAGAGCTAACGCTTGCAATTAGCCAACGTGCCATTAACTAGATTGGCAACGTGGTGAACCAAGTGGCCTTAGTGTGGGGCCACGCAATCCTGAATGAATTAGGTTGAAAGCACGATGCACGTACAGTGCCCTGGATCTCCAGAGGACATTAGAGGGGCTTTGGGCAACTGGGGAAGGTCTCTGTTCCATCTTGTGGGTTCTCTCTGGGGACTGGCATTGTGATGTACTTGAGTATCTAGGATACCCCCTCCTTGTCTTCTAGTGCACGCTTGCAGCTTGCTTGCTTGCTTGCTTGCCTTCCTTCGTGTCGTGAGTGTCCAAGAGTGTCTGAAAGCCTTTTTTCAACCCTTGCAGAACTCAAGATATTCTCTGATTTCCCAGTCCTACAGCAAGTTCTACACCACAGCTGTATCAGAGAAGCACTGGGAACAGGCTTTGGGCTCATCGAGGTCTCATCTGGCAGTGTGTCCTAGGTAGGCGGTAGATAATTTTTTCATTAGTTTATAATTTCATTGAAGAACTTGAGAATAAATATTGAATGTTCAAGTCAAAACCTTACTTTTTCACAGAAACAGTTGAAACAAGCACATTTTCAGAGATCACACTACTTCTGTGGAATCACTGTGTTCTCCATCATAAAAATTTGGCAAGCTGCAGTCAAGATACCCCATCCACCAGTCTGAAAGCCCCTGATCCCCACCCGTAAAGCTCTGATAATACTTAGCTGGCAGCTCTTACTATAGTACCTCTGTAAATGAGAGTAGTTCCCTTAAACCCTCTGTTGTTTTAGACTCTTTGAAACAGTTCAGCCTTTTCTCCTCCAGCTGACCTAATCCCAGTTGTTACCCTGCCACAGAGAGTTGTCACTACATCAGGAGAAGCAGAGTTTTTCTGGTCTCACTGCAGTTTATTTACTCTGAGGTCTGAAGTGAGGTTTGGAGCGCTTTTGCCTGCCTCGGTGTCCCAATATATTTTAATACAGCTTGACTCACCTCCCAAAGAGGTGTTAAGTGCCACTGGTGGCAATGCAAACTGCTCTGGGCTCATCAGAGGAAAGCTGCAATATAATTATGAGTCCAAAGCATTACTGTCATAATTTTCCCTGACCTTAGGGTTTCTCTCTGTGTGTGTTTATGCTTTAAAGTGTAAAGTTGTCATTTCCTTTCCTGTTTTCCTTCATGAGCTTTCTTCAGAAAACACATTGCCTTTAAGGAAACCAAAGCACTCTTTTTCTTGGATTTTTTTTTTTTGTTTCAGGCATTGGCCTCAGCACACAGAGGGGCAGAAGTCTTCCACTGCAACAGTGTTTTTTGAAAATGTAGATGCTGAAACTGTTGTTTTTTCTACCTTGTGTGTTTTTATATCTTAAGAGCTCCTCTCTGCTTGCCTTTCATGGTGTTGAGGTGCATGCCCTGCACACTTGTCTTGTCACTCTTTGGATAATTTGCTTTATTCCTCATGATAGCACTTGCTGCAGGAAGTGTTGTAGAAGGTGATATCCCTCTCAAAGCCCTCGGGCCCCTGCTGATTAGGGGACAGTGTCTAATGAATAAGGAAAAGTGAGGGAGGTCTTGATACTCCCCAGGCTGGGCAAAACAGAGGCGGATGGAGAAAGGCAGACACAGCAGTATCTGTACCGTATCTGTTGTCTGTCCAGCTTTTTTAATGCTTTTCCTATCACTGTGAATTCAGGATTGATAAAAATGAACATTTTAAAAAGGTCTGTATAAGCTCACCGGCTCCAGACCTGTCTGCTGGGCTCTAATTAACATTTACTCTGCTGGCTTGGGCTGCTTCCCTCATGGCCTCCAGTGCCACATGGCATCAATCGCCCTTGCCCAGTGCACAAATGACGTTGCCATGGGGAAAGCCCCAGGGCTCCCAATCCAGCAGAGGTTCCTGCAAACAAAAAAGAAGCTCTGTGTGTGTGTGCCAGGAGGCTGCTGCAAAGGGCCTCACTGCTCAGCAAGCATGCCATGAGAAAGAAATGGTGGTGAGAGGAATAGCTGAGCAGGTTTCTGGATACAAGCATGTAAGGTGGCCTTACAGGATGAGGGATAGTGGTTTTTAACTGAAAGGGGAGATTTAGATTAGACCTTAGGAAGAAATTATTTCCTGTGAGGGTGATGAGACACTGGAAGAGGTTGCCCAGAGAAGCTGTGGCTGCCCCATCCGTGGAGGTGTTCAAGGCCAGGCTGGAGGGGGCTTTGAGCAACCTGGTCTGGTGGGAGGTGTCCCTGCCCAGGGCAGGGGGGTTGGAACTGGATGATCTTTGAAGTCCCTTCCAACCTGAAGTATTCTAAGATTCTGTGATTTCCATTGCTGCTGCAGATGGGGAGAAAAAGCCCTACTCAGCCCTGCGTTTGGAGGTTTAGCCAAATAAGTCCAAGATGTGTTTGTTGAAATAGAGAGGCCGTGCTTCATGTTTAGAGAAAGGGGATTTCAAGGCATGTTTTTTAAACTTGTGAGGGATGATTGGACTGTTCTTTGTTGGGGGGCAGGGGGCGGGTGGGCACTGGTGGAGGTGCTTGGGGTGCTATGGATCGATCAGAGAGAGGGTTTAATTAAATTTTTCACTAGAGCTGAGCTGGTAGCTCTTTGCTGGCCCCTTAAGTAAAGAGAGCAACCAAACGCTGTATTGGGGAAAGTCCTTTGTAGAGCTATTGCCACCACTATTTTATGGTAAAACTTCTAGCCGATAGCTGGACTAGCTCTGTTAGATGATGCACACGTGTGTAGGAAGAAACAATTCCCTACCTTTAAGGGTTTATTGCCTTAAAAGAAAATACAAAGAAAGTTGAACCAGCAGCAGCCAGGAGCTGGAGCAGATTAAGTCTTGCTTGAAGCTTGCAACACGGCTGAGGCAGAATTTTCCTTGTATCTTCTCAGGTCTGAAGCAGTGCTGGAGTCTGAGGGCAGTCCTCTGCCTCTTGTTTGTAAAAAAAAAAAAAAAAAAGAGAGAGAGAGAGAAGCCTTTGGGAGAATTGTCCTGTTTCATGCAGGAGATGTCACATTTGGAGACCCATTTGCTGCAGTCAGCTCATTTTCTGCCATTCTGTGATAGGCAGGGTTGTTATTTGCTCACATACCTGATTACTCAGCCTTGGAGAAGCTGAGAGAATTGCGTGGTTTAAGATGACTCATTGTAAGGCTTGTAAGGCTGAATCCTTTACTCCTACAGTGCCAGTACCAACAGGGTGGCTTGGCAGTGACTGGAAGATGCTTACCTTTGGCTTTGCTGCTGCTTTTAACAAACGAGGTGACAGTCACCTCCCCAAATCACGACAGGGGGTGTGTGCTGCCTTTGCTAGTTGGAGAAGGATTGCTAACTCCTGCAGATTGTTTTCTGTGGCTTTTTTCCCCCTGTGGGGGCTGAATTATTGCACATTTTTACAGCTAAAGAGCTCCTTCCCGCTTATCTGTTGGCTTATATGTTGGGTAAATTGGCTCAGGACTTGCTACTTAGTGTCTGAATTCTTTTTATTATTAATATTCTGCGTCCAAAACATCGTAAAAAAAGGTTGAGTAGCTGTTCCTCATGGTTAACAGAGAACCTCATGTGACCCATTGCACCTCTCCACAAAACTTCTCTCTCTTTTTGTTTACATGGGTGTTTGTAAATTTCTTGCTCTGTGCTGCATATTGCACAATTATCCACAGCAGAGGGGAGAGGTATAAAATATTTGTAGTTGGGGCTGTAGAGAGTTCCTGTTTGGCAGCATTTGGTGGAGATTGCAGTGGCTGTGGCCATGCCATGTTAGAGAGGGCCAGGCTGAAGGAATCAGTTCTCATTTCCTAATCTCACCTGAATGTGGTGGTTTCTGTAGGGCTGCTATGGATTTACACCAGCCTAACTGAGAGGGGCTCTGAGTTCACACTGCCTGGCTAAGAGTCATTTACCGTGCAGAGATGTCACCAAACCCTGCAGCGAAGGGGGTGGACACCTTCCCCTCCCTTTTACCAGTTTCCAGCAGATGCTTACTTTGCTGTTTGCTCGTGCGTGGTGCAGAGCTTTAGGGATGATTCTCGCACAGCCAGTCACAAGCAGGGAGGGACCAGGTTCAGAGCGTGTCCCCACCTGAAGGTCTGGGTGCTGCTGAGGTCCCTTGGGTGCTTGTGGCTGCAGCAGCCGGGGAGCTGCCCTACCAGCCCTGCAGGCAAGATATTCCTTGCATCTCACGCTCCAGATTTCTTCAGAGAAGGGGTTGCTATGCAGCCTTGTTTATTCCTGGTATGTGACACTGTTTGCCTGCTGAGCTCGTACACCTGGAAGGTCCTCCTGCAGAAGGGATCCAGCTTGAAAAATGGCCGTTCCTGCTTCCAGTCCTGAATCCACAGGGTCTGGAGCAGAAGAAATCCTCTCTCCCTTGTGGGAGGCAACCCACAGCGGGGCTGTACAGCTCCCAGGGGGATTACAAGCTTAACAACGTGGAGCTAGATTTTTCCAAAGTGAAGGACACGCGTGTTTGTGAAGGAGGTTGGTGGATAGCCCTGTCTGTTGCTTTCTCAGCAAGGTGGTGCTGTGGAGGGGGCTGGCAGGAGGCAGGCAGAGGGGTTGCTTTTACTGTGCTCTGGTGGAGGTTGCTTAGTGTGAGCATATCTCCCAAAAGGCAAAAAAAAAAAAAAAAAAAAAATTGGGAGAAAGATTTGATGATTTTTCCTTTAGTTTTTCTCTTTTTGAGAAGTTTTGAAAAGTCTTAAAGCCACGCAAGGGAAGGCTTCTGCTAGGTGACTCCAGCTGTGTGCCAGAGAGTTTGGGTGTCATTGAAAAGAGACGCGGTTCTGAGAGGCGTGGAAGAAAGTGAGAGGAGGTCAGGTGGAAGCTGTGGAGTAAACAGGGTGGTTTGTTGACAGGGAAGCTCTTCTTCATAAGAAGAGCAACAGCCTGGCCTCTGGCATGCAATGGGAGGCAGCATGAGAGCTCCCACCTTGGCTCAGGTCCTGTCCTCAGGCTCCTGAGGGTCTCTTTGCTGCTGTGTGGGGGCAAATGGGGCAAAAAATCAAAAACTGCATCTTTGGTCCTTCCTGGGCTCACAATGTTATTTTCCAGGTAGAAATAAGGAAGGTCGAACTCAAATCCACTCTCTGAATTGGCTCCTGCTGAGATTTAGGTCAGTGTTATACGGCTCCTGGGGGATGCTGGTTCATGCCTGCAGGATGGCAATCTGCTCTTGCCAATGGTTTAAATTGTTGCATTTCACTAAGTTTAACTTTGGCACCTCACTTGAGAGGATGTGGGGAACAAGTGGAATCATTTTACTGCAAGCACAGAGAGAAGAAGCAAACTTCAGTGAGTTCACATGCTCTCTGATATGTAAGGGCCTATTCCCAAAGAACATCACTCTGAGGAACAAACTTGCCTCCAGGTTAGCTTCTGTTTTCAAAAGGGTTTATTACTAAAAGTATGAATCTCTGGAAATTGGATCTGGGAAGGGTGTAGGAGGACGAGGAGGGAAGATCCACTGTATAACACATTTTTAATTCTTTTTGGGGTGCAGAGATGCCAGCCTGCCAGAGCAGTAAAGGGAGGACAAACCAAACTCTCTGAAGGACTGAGATATAGGGACTCTGCTTATTATCTGAGGTGTTTGCTGGTTATTTTCTCCCTCTGCTTCTCTTTTTCTCTCTCCAGAGAGAATGCTTTTGCTTCACTTTTTTTTTTTTTTGTTCCTTTTCTTCCTGGTAATATCCATGCTCCCTTACCCCTAAGAATTCAGCAAGCTTTGAGACCCCAGGGCCTTTGAGAGCTTTGCAAAGCTTCCAAGTATCATTTGCATTCTTCAGTCGGAGGTACTGACCTGTAAGAAACTAAAGATGATTTATTCAAAACCTGTGGCCTGCAGAGGTCACGTTTATGTGCTCCTAACATTTTTTCTGGCTTTAAGATTTATATTTATATTTCTCTGCAGGCCAGGCAATGAATCAGCAGCAGAGCTACCCCTGCTTCTGCAGTCTTCCACTTTTCACACTGTTCTTCAGCTTTGTTCACTTGCAGTTTTGGAAGGGATGGCAGTTGGGAAACGTGGTATTTTCAGTTGGGTTGGTGAGCCAAACCATTGCAAGGTTTCATCAGCCAGGTCTACTGTGTTGTGTGGTCATGTCTGGCAGCTCTTTCTCGTCTTCCTGCCTGTAAGCATTGCAGGTTGTTGCAGTGACATTCCTTTACCTCTTAATGGCATCCAGCTCACCCAAAGTGGTAGGTATTGGAAAACGGGAGTTTGTCCACCTTGGCTGAAGGTCTGCATTGGGTCCTCTGGGCACCACAGTGTGGAGCTCTGAGCAACAGGTGAGATGCCCCTGTGTTTAGCAGGCATCAACCTCTGGATGCATGAGTACTCTAGGGATTTAAATGCCTGAGGAGTTAGGTGATGCCTTGTAGGTTAGGTGAACGGAGGCTTTAAATACTTTGGTGATGCCTGAATGGGGGACTTAAGCTCTGAACGAGACAGAGGTGCTTAAATACTGTAAAGACCAGGGAATAAATTCTGAGCAGTGGGAACTGTTGTATTTCAGGGTTTGTACAGCGCTAAGTACAGTACTGGGATTTTAGTGGAATAGATATAAGAGTAATAAAACGGACAATGAAACTGGTCTTGTTAGAGGGTATGCTTCTGCTTTTGCACGTCAGCCTTGCACCTCATGCTCCCAGTGCTAGTTACTCATAATGAAAAATTTCCATACAAAACTCAGATCTCGTGTTGCCTCTGAACGAAATTGCTTCAGATCATTGAGAATTTCCCTGCCTGGCTACACGGGAACAGGAAAGAGCCCTTCGGATGCTCACTTGTTACCTTGGATTTATGTAGCTGTTTGTGGACACCTGCTGCAGTCAGAGTGCATGGAATTGGTTTGTGATGCTGTGAAATATCTGTGAAACAGTATGCAGGGCCCTACCAGGGAAACCTACTGGCCAGGAAACTTATTTTAGTAGCCCTCTGGGACAGCTTCAAATAGGATTATGTGGTGGGAGACCCCTCTCCCCAGCGCAGCTAAGAGGAAGGCATTGAGGGAGAGGAGCTCGATATTTCTAAGAAATATACTTTTACAAGGAACTGGCATAAGCCAGAGACATAAACAGCCAGCCTAGCGTTCCAAGACATGGGTTGACCTCAAGTTGAGGATATATTAGTTCAAAGTGCTGATTGTGACTGCTTCTGTACCCAAGTGTACCTTGAGTGCTGGGGATTTAGAGCCTTTCCTAGAGTCCTTTGTGGCAGAAATCCTACGTGCCATAAAAACCTGCTCTCAGAAGAGAAGCAGCAGCTGATTCTTGTGTGCTTCTCCAGCACTAGGGCCCACAGCATTACTGCTGTCAGCTAATTTGTGTTCATACAGCATTAACTCCTGGTGGCCCCTCAGTGTCAGAACCTCTCTGCATGAGGCACACTACAAACCCTTACATGGGCTCAGGATCTTGCAGTTTCAGAGTCTTCTTCAAAGTACCTGAATAAGGAGAGGAAACCTTTCAAAGCTTCTGGTTGAGGCTGGATTATGCTCAAGGCAAAGGTGCGTCAGTGTACTTGGCTCCTTCTTGTCTCATTGTGTTCAGTAGTCACAGAAGCCACAGAGCAATCTATCACCCACCTTTGGAGAATGTCCGCCTTTGACCACAGCTCCAACAAGAGGCTATCGCAGTGCTCAGTGGGAACAAACTTGTGTACAGTACTCAAATAACCGTGGTGTCCAGCACAACACCTCATTAGAGCTGGAATGAGGGATTGTTCAAGTGCTTTTTCAAGGAGCTAATGAGGTTTGGCATTCAGATCATCTCATTCCTAACTCTTGATTTGCTGCCCTGGGTAAGCTGCGGCTTGTGGTAACTCTTGTTTCATGGTTGAGCAGCCCTGCTCTGCTGAGAAGCAGCCATTGCAGGAGCTTTTGATAGGGACACTGAACTTCTAAGATCTTCCAAATGGAAGTTGAGGGCAGAACTTGTACAAAGAGCATCATGTGGGTGATGATTTAACATTGCATCTTTTGTCTGTGCTCCTTGCCATGCACAGTAAATATTTGAGGAAACAAGTTTTCTGATTCAGAAATTCCTCAAAACAGTAAGTTCAACGGTAAGAGAAAACAAATTTTGGATGTGTAATCACACTTGGATCATTGTGTGAAAAGATACAGGAGCAATTCCTGTGAGCTGTGTGTCTAACCTAAGTGGCTTTGACAACAAGAACTTGGAAAAAGTGGGAGGAGATGCAATTAGTAGCACAGGGACCTGCCTTGTGACTACCCTGCAGGCCTGGGGAAACTGCAGAGGTCCACTGGGCAATGCCTTTTTACTCTATGTAAAAACTTAATGCTACAGCTGCATTATGGCCTTCTAAGCTGAAATCCACTGGCCACAAAAACCCCAAATGACTGTCAGCATTCCAATTTCATTTTATCCTCACAACAAAACTCTGGCTGGTGAGATAATGGGTTCAACATCCACAGAAGCTCCATTCCTGATGGGCTCTGTAGGGTTGTTGGCATCAGCATGTTTCACAGAAGCCTACTGTATGTTTGCTGTGCTGGGAAGCCACCAAAGAAGTAGCTTGCTAGTTGGGAAAGAAAGTAATGATAGCATTAAATAATCTCTGTTTTCATTTACTGGCTGCTAATGATCCAAAGAAGCTGAAAATCCCAGAGGATGCATTTCCTTGGGATTAACCCAGCAGAAGGATGACAAGGAGTACAGTTACTGTCTACTGAAACGTCACCAGGGATTGGGGCTGTTCAGATGCAGCTGTGTTCCTTTTTTCCCCCATTTCAAAAGCCATTTTAGAACACTTTTGTTCACTCTGCCACTGTTCTCCTCTGTACAGACAATGGCAGCAGTTTGTTTTCCCTGCTCCTGTCAGCAGTGGCAGAGGATGAACCAAGGATGACAAGGAGTACAGTTACTGTCTACTGAAACGTCACCAGGGATTGGGGCTGTTCAGATGCAGCTGTGTTCCTTTTTTCCCCCATTTCAAAAGCCATTTTAGAACACTTTTGTTCACTCTGCCACTGTTCTCCTCTGTACAGACAATGGCAGCAGTTTGTTTTCCCTGCTCCTGTCAGCAGTGGCAGAGTGCTGCACGCCCAGCACTTCCCCCAGGCTCCAGGCAAATTCCTCTGCCACTGCCATTCTCATTACAGCGGTTTCGGTGCGAGGGAGAAAGGGATGGCCCTTCTGTAGCTGTACGTTTGGGGTTTTACACATCACGTCACTGCCCCCAATTAGGAACTCTGCCCTGAATTTAGGCAAGTCAGCCTTTAGGGGCCATGGAGGTACCATAAGTAGTGCCCTTCCTAATTAAGCTTTATGGCATGCTAGAATTTAGGTAGCACAGCCTGGCAGAGGAACACAACTGAGGCACGGAGAGCCTGGCTTTGTGCTACAGAGTAAGCCATTGGCAGAGGCAGCCTTCTGTTTCAGCTACAGGATACTTAACTGCTTTCTCTTGGGCATTTTTAATACCTTAAGCAATGGGGCATGCTCAAGGGGTCAAATATGCAATGGTGGTCTCAGCCAAACGAAAAAAAAAAAAAAATCATGGAGAAATGATCCTTGGAGGTCAGTTCTCATGTGCCAGCTCTGTGTCAGAGGAGGTGACTGACAAAAGAGCCTCAGATGATCCTGCTGTCTTCCAGTGGTGCACATGGCATTGTGCTTTCTCCTTTATCAACAGAAGCCAAATCACTACTACTGCTAGCCAGGACAGGGACTGTGGTCCAACTGGCCATAAATCGGGCATGGTAATGAGATGTGAGTTCTGTTTCTAACCTTGCTATCAATGTGTGGGGTCTCACATTAAATTCCCAGTTCTTCCTCTGCTTGCCCATCAGGTCAGACCTTGAGGATGGCATGGTGCTGTAGAAACACTGGCAAGTGGCCCGCTTGCTGAGGTGTCTTTATGCTTTCCAG
>NW_015092358.1:9662-12512 GCF_001431845.1 Calidris pugnax | reverse complement strand
CCTTACGTTTGCCCTTGTTGAACCTCATGGATCACCATGGGGTGTTTAACCATGTGGGGTGTGGCGGCCGTGGGGTGACAGGGAGGTGGGGAGCACTGCTGGGCACCCCAGGGACACTCACCAGCCTCCCAGTCCTCCTGGCACGGAGGGGGCTGCCAGGTCGAGAGGACCTCCATCTGCTTCATCCTGTTGCCGAGGGGTGCGTTCATCTCTGGGGGGCCAGAGGGCTGGGATCCATGCAGGTGTGCCCACACTTACATCCCATGTAAGGTGCTGGCAGCCAGACTCTCCCCACCTAACAGCGGGCGCGTTACAGAGGTGCTTACGCTTGGAGCTTCGTCACCCAAGTCAGCGAGAAAAAATAGGCTCTTTCGGGGGTGATTCAGACCTGAGCCACCCCTCAGAGCCACACGTCCTACTCCAAATAGGGTCCCAGCTGCGCTGCCAGAGGTGCCCCAGGGCTGCGAGAGCAGGTTTGGTGCTTTGCAAGACTGCAAACGAAGATAACCACTGTCCTGGAGAGCTAGACAGCTGTTGAACCTTCACTTCTGCCTCTCAGAATATCTCCGTTCTAGTGTTTATGTGTCTTCCTGAGGACACCAGGGTGGGTTTTTTTACGCTGTGAAGAAGTTTCAGGTTATGCCCGTTTCTTAAAAGAGCACCAACTCCTGCGTACCACTCGTTCAGTTTTTCTTTCTGCGAACCACCTAGCATGGAGGAGAGGAGAAAATCACAACAGGAGTGACCTGCAGGTAATGCAAAGGCACACCTAAAAGGCTTAACCCTTCACAGAGTCTCTTCAGTACCTATGTTTAATTGACTTACTTATTTCTCGAGCTGCGCTAGCCTGGTTTAGAGCACACCAATGCAAACATTTATTTGCAGCTGCCTGCAACGAGCTTACAAATCAACTAATGATATAATATTTTCTCTTGGAATTTATTCTATGAAGATAATTCATACCGGACAGCTAAATGCCATCAGTGTTGTGTCAGCTTTTACTGACTAAAGTATTTTCCCATATGTGATAGTGGACTGTTCTCATTAATGGCTGAGCTGTAAAATCTTGCTTTCCCTCTTATTTATGATACTGGAAAAGATCCAATGTAGCACAGTACATGTGTAAGTCATTACCCTCCCTCTAAGCTCCCCCCCAAGTAATGCTGCAGCTTGGAAAGAGATATGGGAGATGACAGAGACACGGATGATTAACAGGTCATATGCCAGTCACATGGCTTCCCGCTCCACTCCAGCCACAGCCAGGAGACAAGACAAGACAGAAAATTGTATTACACAACTGATACCAACCCTGTCAGAACTGACCAAAGACAAACAAAGCATTCATCAACTGATGGATGAAGATCATGGTAAGCATAATTAAGGCCATTTTCACCACTAACATAATTACTTCGCCTTAAACAGTAGCTAATTTCATTTCCCCATTCATATTGCTCAATCCCTTGCTATTACAGTGTCATCTGCAACTTCCACTATTAAGTTTTCATTTCACCATCCCACATAACTTACTAACTCTAGTAAACTTTAATTTCACTGTCTATTATTCATAAACATTAGAACATTGCAATTTTTATGAATTAAAATGTTTATAAGAGCTCCATTTCATCAACCACCTCAATTTCCCCAACCTTGTTCCTTGTTATTTCAGCAGTTACAAATGGTAAACAACTTCAGCTTTTTTATCCCATGAGAACAGAAGTTATCCCTAAAGAGGCCTTTAAGAAGCTTTTTGAAAATTAGTGGATTTTTGACTTCTTTACAGGACTGCAATAAATTTGTAAGACAATCTCATGCTAACAGAAGCTGTATTGACTCTTCTCCATTATAAAAAAGGTCAATCTACATGCCTAATTGTCCTTTTCTAATTATACCGCCGTCGCCATGGCAACGGGGCCCGGCGGCCGCGAGGGGCGCCCGCGGAGCGGCGGGGTGGGCCCGGGCCGGGCTGTGGGGGCATGTGGGTGCTATAGGGTGAAATAGGGGCCATGGGGTGCCATAGGGGCCATTGGGGTGCTACAGGGATGCTACAGGGGCCGTGGGGGGGCTATAGGGACCATGGGGTTCTATAGGGGTGCTATAGGTGCCATAGGGGTGCGATAGGGGTGCTATAGGAATGCTATAGGGGCCATAGGGGTTCTATAGGGGTGTTATAGGAATGCTATAGGGGCCATAGGGGTTCTATATGGGTGCTATAGGGGCCATAGGGGTGCCATAGGGGGGCTATAGGGGTGCTATAGGGGTGTTATAGGAATGCTACAGGGGCCATGGGTGTGCTATAGGGATGCTACAGGGGCCATGGAGGGGCTATAGGGACCATGGGGTTCTATAGGGGTGCTATAGGTGCCATAGGGGTGCGATAGGGGTGCTATAGGAATGCTATAGGGGCCATAGGGGTGCTATAGGGGTGCTATAGGAATGCTATAGGGGCCATGGGAGAGCTATAGCATGCTATAGGGGTGCTATAGGGACCATAGGGTTCTATAGGGGTGCTATAAGATGAAATAGGGGCCATGGGGTGCTATAGGGGCTGTTGGGGTTATATGGACCTGGTTGGTGCTATACAGGCCTGGTTGGTCCTTATATGGTCCTGGTTGGCGCTATATGGTCCTGGTTGGTGCTATATTGACCTGGTTGGCACTCTATGGTCCTGGTGGGCATTATATGGTCCTGGTGGGCATTATATGGGCCTGGTTGGTGCTATATGGGCCTGGTTGATGCTATATGGTCCTGGTTGGTGCTATATTGACCTGGTTGGCACTCTATGGTCCTGGTGGGCATTATATGGTCCTGGTTGGCATTATATGGTCCTGGTGGGCATTATATGGTCCTGGT
>NW_015092358.1:6191-7735 GCF_001431845.1 Calidris pugnax | reverse complement strand
AAGCTATGATTGCAGTGAAATCCTTGCAGTGAAGGAAACAAAACAAGGAGGGAATTTAATGCATGAAACCTTTATTAGAGCCCTGAGGAACAGGCTCCTTTAGTTTCCTTGATGAGATTACCGGGATGATGCCCCTCGCCTGGGCTGGGCTGTGTCAGATGTTTGGAGTCAGCCGGGTGGGGGGGGGTGAGCTGTGCCAGGGTGCCTGGACCCCGACATCTCAGCCCCCAGGGAGCTTGGGCTCACAGTGCTCTTTGTGTTGTTGCTCTTAGGTGATGGCCTCGATTCTCCAAATCTCTCTGCAATGGCCCTTTGCAAGGTTCCTCCAAGTCCAGCCCCAGGTGTCTGCTGTTGCTGCTCTGAAGACACCCCTGGTCTGCAGAGGCTGGAGCTGGCAGCCCCTGGCCACCCTTGGGCTACTCCCTGCCCAGGGTGGCCCCCAAACAGCAGGGTGAACCCCAACACAACCACCCTGGGGGGAGAGGCTGCTGTTGGGGGCCACAATCCCCAATTACTGCTGGGAACCAATCAATTAAACTCCCCAGCCCTCCTTTCCCCCCACTGCTGCCTTTCCCCAATGGGTGGAAAACGTTCCAGGGATAAGAAAGAAAGGGTGGCCTTTCCCCTTTTCTATCATTTCTTCCCTCAAAGGACAGAGCGGGGTTTGGGGGGGCAGAGCAGGGGTTTGGGGGCAGAGCAGGGTTTTGGGGGGCAGCACTGGCATTTCAGCCCTGGTGGGGACAGCAGTGACAAGTCCCCTTGTCCCCTCCCTGCCAGGACCACGTCTACGAGCTGCTGAACACCATCGATGCCAACCAGTGCTACTTTGATATCGTGAGTGGGGCACCAGAGGGGGGGTCCGGGGGCTATTTTGGGGGTGCCACGGCTGTGCCCCCGCGCTCACGGCTGTCCCCTCCCCAGCACGCCAACTACGACTTCACCAAGAGCTACCTGGACCTGGTTGTCACCTACGTGTCCCTGGTCCTGCTGCTGGCCCGCACCGAGGACCGCCGCCTGCTCATCGGCATGTACCACTGCGCCCACGAGATGAGCCACGGCACCAGGTGGGTTGGGGGTCCCCAAGGGGGCTGTCCCCACCGGGGTTGTCCTCAAGGACTGTCCCCAAACCCCTCCCTGTGCCACACTGTCCCCACAGCGACCCCAGCTTCGCCCGCCTGGGACAGATGGTGCTGGAGTACGACCACCCCCTCAAGAAGCTGACGGAGGAATTCGGGCCTCACACCAAGGTGGGATGGGGCTCCCCCAAAACGGCTCTCCTGCCCCAAACCATCCCGTGGCCCCACAGTGATGTCCCTTTGATGTCCCCCAGGCTGTCACCAGCGCCCTCATGTCCCTCCATTTCCTCTTCGCCCGGAGGAACCAGGGGGCTGAGCAGTGGCGAAGCGACCAGCTCCTCAGCCTGCTCGGGGCTGCTGGCACCATGCTCAGCCCCGCCAGCTCCGACACCGTGAGTGCCACCACGGCCTGGGGACGGGGGGGGTCTGGGGAGGGCTGGGGACAGTGACAGGACCGGGGGGGGCCTG